>NC_087179.1:531336-588836 GCF_035594125.1 Scylla paramamosain
ATATATATATATATATATATATATATATATATATATATATATATATATATATATATATATATCATTAAACCCAGCTGTGACCTCACTGAACGTTTCCCTTTGTGTCTCACAACACAAGGGGGCAGTCACAGCCTGCCCTCTAAAGACAACTCTCTTCCTCCTCACAAAACTACAAGCACCTAATAACACACACACCCTTCACCCAAAAATTTTAAAATCATCATGGCGACTCCTACACCAGCCTCGGAGTCCCCATCTGGGGAGGGGACCATAAATGTCCCCAGGTCAGACTGCCTTTCTGTCGACGACCCAAAGTGTCTTGACACCCCCCTCAACTTTTTCTTCATTAACTTCTGCAACATTCGCGGTCTAAGATCAAATTTTAATCTGTAGAACACCACCTCTCCTCTTCTAAACCTCATCTTCTTTTCCTCACTGAAACTCAGGTGTCTGAGGCAACTGACAGTAGCCCCTTTTCTGTTCCCTCCTACTTTCTCTATCCTCATTTTCGATCCAAAGCTGGATGCTGCGTTTATGTACGCAATGACTTAACCTGCTCTCGTGCCCACGCTCTTGAATCTTCCGAGTTTTCCACCATCTGGCTGCGACTACAGAGTCACTCTCATACTAAATTTATCTGTGCTGTATACCTCTCTCCTAACTCCTCTGACTATAAGAAATTCTTTGACTAATTAACTTCTAAAGTGGAGCACATTCTGACCTTCTTCCCTTTTGCAGAGATCTCCATTCTTGGAGACTTCAATGATCACCACCAGCTTTGGCTTTCCTCTCCCTTCACTGACCATCCTGGTGAACTAGCCTACAACTTTGCTATCCTCCATGATCTAGAGCAATTGGTGCAACACCCTACTCGTATTCCTGACCGTCTTGGAGATACGCCCAACATTCTTGACCTTTTCCTGACCTCTAATCCTTCTGCTTATGCTGTCACCCTTTCTTCTCCGTTGGGCTCCTCCGATCACAATCTCATATCTTTATCTTGTCCTATCACTCCAATCCCTCCTCAGGATCCCCCTAAGCGAAGGTGCCTCTGGCGTTTTGCCTCTGCTAGTTGGGGGACCTGAGGAGGTATTTTGCTGATTTTCCTTGGAATGACTACTGCTTCCGTGTCAGAGACCCGTCTTTGTGTGCTGAGCGCATAACAGAGGTGATAGTGTCTGGCATGGAGGCGTACATTCCTCACTCTTTTTCTCGTCCTAAACCTTCTAAACCTTGGTTTAACACAGCTTGTTCTCGTGCTATACGTGATAGAGAGGTGGCCCACAAAAGGTACTTAAGCCTTCCATCACCAGAATCTCATGCACTTTATATTTCTGCCCGGAACCATGCCAAGTCTGTTCTCCAACTAGCCAAAAACTCCTTCATTAACAGAAAATGTCAAAACCTTTCAAGATCTAACTCCCCTCGTGATTTCTGGCATCTAGCCAAAAATATCTCCAATAACTTTGCTTCTTCTTCTTTCCCTCCTCTACTTCAACGAGATGGCACCACTGCTATCACATCTATTTCTAAAACTGAACTCTTTGCTCAAACCTTTGCTAAAAACTCTACCTTGGACGATTCTGGGCTTGTTCCTCTCTCTCCTCCACCCTCTGACTACTTCATGCCACCTATTAAAATTCTTCGCAATGATGTCTTCCATGCCCTCGCTGGGCTAAACCCTCGGAAAGCTTATGGACCTGATGGGGTCCCTCCTATTATTCTCCGAAACTCTTTCAGCTCTGTCTGTAAACATCTACCTTTCCTTCTTGCTGGAAGTTTGCCTACATTCAACCTGTTCCTAAAAAGGGTGACCGCTCTAATCCCTCAAACTACCGTCCTATTGCTTTAATTTTCTTGCTTATCTAAAGTTTTTGAATCTATCCTCAACAGGAAGATTTTTAAACATCTATCACTTCACAACCTTCTATCTGATCGCCAGTATGGGTTCCGTCAAGGCCGCTCTACTGGTCTGGCACAAAGCTTTGATTTCCAAACTACCCTCCTACGGTTTCTATCCTTCTCTCTGTAACTTCATCTCAAGTTTCCTTTCTGACCGTTCTATTGCTGCTGTGGTAGACGGTCACTGTTCTTCTCCTAAATCTATTAACAGTGGTGTTCCTCAGGGTTCTGTCCTGTCACCCACTCTCTTCTTATTATTCATTAATGATCTTCTAAACCAAACTTCTTGTCCTATCCACTCCTACGCTGATGATACCACCCTGCAATTTTACACGTCTTTTCATAGACGTCCAACTCTTCAGAAGGTAAACATATCACGCAGGGAAGCCACAGAACACCTGACTTCTGATCTTTCTAATTTTCTGATTGGGGCAGAGCAAACATGGTATTGTTCAATGCCTCAAAAACTCAATTCCTCCATCTATCAACTCGACACAACCTTCCAGACAACTATCCCCTCTTCTTCAATGACACTGAACTGTCCCCGTCTTCTACACTGAACATCCTCGGTCTGTCTTTTACTTATAATCTGAACTGGAAACTTCAAATCTCATCTCTAGCTAAAATAGCTTCTATGAAGTTAGGTGTTCTGAGACGTCTCCGCCAGTTTTTCTCACCCCCCCAGCTGCTAACTCTGTACAAGGGCCTTATCCGTCCATGTATGGAGTATGCTTCACATGTCTGGGGGGGTTCCACTCATACTGCTCTTCTAGACAGGGTGGAATCAAAAGCTTTTCGTCTCATCAACTCCTCTCCTCTAACTGACTGTCTTCAGCCTCTCTCTCACCGCCGCAACGTTGCATATCTAGCTGTCTTCTACCGCTATTTTCATGTTAACTGCTCTTCTGATCTTGCTAACTGCATGCCTCCCCTCCTTCCGCAGCCTCGCTGCACAAGACTTTCTTCTTTCTCTCACCCCTATTCTGTCCACCTCTCTAACGCAAGAGTTAACCAGTATTCTCAATCATTCATCCCTTTCTCTGGTAAACTCTGGAACTCCCTGCCTGCTTCTGTATTTCCACCTTCCTACGACTTGAATTCCTTCAAGAGGGAGGTTTCAAGACATTTATCCACCAAATTTTTGACCACTGCTTTGACCCTTTTATGGGACTGGCATTTCAGTGGGCATTTTTTTTTTATTAAATTTTTGTTGCCCTTGGCCAGTGTCCTTCCTACATAAAAAAAAAAAAATATATATATATATATATATATATATATATATATATATATATATATATATATATATATATATATATATATATATATATATATATATATATATATATATATATATATATATATATATATATATATATATATATATATATATATATATTCTTATGAATATATTAGGACTATAACCTAATCTATACTCATTGCTTTATTTAATCTTCGTATTTTTGTGGTCAATAAAAATCTAGGATCTCTCTCTCTCTCTCTCTCTCTCTCTCTCTCTCTCTCTCTCTCTCTCTCTCTCTCTCTCTCTCTCTCTCTCTCTCTCTCTCTCTCTCTCTCTCTCTCTCTCTCTCTCTCTCTCTCTCTCTCTCTCTCTCTCTCTCTCTCTCTCTCTCTCTCTCTCTCTCTCTCTCTCTCTCTCTATATATATATATATATATATATATATATATATATATATATATATATATATATATATATATATATATATATATATATATATATATATATATATATATATATATAGTGAATTATTAATGCAGTATTATTAACATTTCCCATAAAAATATTTCTTACATTCTGTTGACATTCTCCCGGAGAAGGGACCCTTGAGGGAAAGCCAGGCTCAGTGTTAGGCCAGACACAAATGGCTCCTCTGCCACATACACCGGGCACTCTCTAAGCTGTAGACAGAAATCAGAACTAAATTATAATTTTCTCCAAGAGATAATTCATAGGATGATACATTAATAACATGATATGTGAGGCACATGAATGCTGCAATGAAAAGTTAATGTTTAAACAGTTTTGGCTTCATCAGTATGCTAAAAAGTCTTCTGTCTATGGGCTGATAAGTTACAAAAGGATAATAATACCCAATTCAACTCGCTCCGCTGCTGCACTGATAAATAGTAGCAACGCGACCCCATTTCCACGGATGGAGGTGTTTGAACGTACAAAGTACCAATGATAATAAATAATTTAGGCTGGAAGTCTAGGCTGTACTAATAGTGAGTCTAGGCCCAGAGTCAGAAGCAAAATGCATCATTTCTTTTCGCACACCAACTCGGACTGATGGTCCGTCATCTTCCTCTCCTGGCAGCGGCTCTTGCCATAGTGTCCTTTCTCTGGATTTTTATAATGATGGCAACAGCCTTCCTTCTGCGTCTTTGTGGGATGCGCGTTTTGTGTTTCTGTTAGAAAGCGGCGAGTGTAGTGGCTCTTACCACGTAGTTTTCTGGAGATTGGAAGCTCCTCTTTAGGTTCCGGTTTTATTCTATCTCTCATACGCAGGTTTTACTTCCTTATGTCTCAATCTGGTTCCCTGGGACTTGTGCACAATATACTTTGTCTTCTTCGGGAGAAGGCGCTGCTCCTCTGGAACTTCCCTTTGCTTCCTACTTTGCCCTATGGATCCTGTGGGTCGTAGTACTTGACCCTCTTCTTGGACGTTTGCCTCTCTGAGAGAAGGCGGATCTCCTCTCAGAACCCACAGGGGGCTCTGATGTATGTCGCCCTGTCTGACGATCTATGAACCTGCGACACGTCGCCCATACTTACGTAGCCTTAGGTGGCTTTGCTAGAAACTTGCTGTTTCCCATGCTTGCACTGGTAATTTCTCGCTTTGCTACACGGCTTTACGTTTTGACATTGCTGGTGGTTTTTCTAGTCGGCTACTTTCCTACCAGCGACACTTGTTTATCTCGATTTTGAGCACTTAGCCCTTTTCAGGCCTTTCTCAGCTGCTTTTACCCATGACTATGATCCTTTAACATGTGACTTTTCTCATTTTTCCGCTAAGTGGTTTTACTCAGGCAAGGTTTTCGCGGTTTTGTATCCTTTACCTATTGTGGTATTTTTCGTTTGTGTCATGTTCCTCTCCTGATTTATTTTTTTTATTAACTTATTTATTATTATTATTATTACTTTTTTTTTTTTTACTTTGTCCTTCCCTTCCTTACCAGGTGTCAACTTCTCACAACAAGATTGCCGTCTGCTCAACCATGGTTTCTTCGGCGATTTTATTTCTCTTACTGCCATCGGCATTGCTTCATTCATGCCCCTTGTGTGCAATTAAACAAGTTTGTTTCCTTAGAATGTCACACCTCCTGATAGATCCAAGACTTAAGAATAAAAGAACATAGAGAAAAAAAAGGCAGCAGGCCTTCACTTGCATGAAACATACCTACCTATTTCTACCTATCATCCTCATACACAAATTTGTCTAATTTTTTTTTTTTTTCTTTTTAAGCTCCTTAATGACTCAGCACTAACAACCTGATTGTTGAGGCTATTCAGTTCATCTGCACCTACCATTCTATTTCTCAACATCTAAAGTGGTAGAAGAAAGTAATAGACTTGGTAATCAAGTTACTTTTGGTGAGTCATTATGGAACTTTAACAGAACAATACTTCAGTCTGAGTCCTTTCACGGTTCCCTTCTTAAGCTTCGCTGGTGCGCTACTACGAAGGCTTATTACAAATCTGGCATCGTTCTGAAGTGGGACGAGCTTGAGTTAGATGCAGAATTTGCTATCTTCGTCCGGCGGCGCCAATCTAGAGTAGTCTCGTTACGAGCGATCCCCGCCTCACTGCCTCCCAAACTTCTCTGGCTGCTTCTTAAACATCTTGAATGCCAGACATATAGATAGATAGATAGTTTCTTGACCATCTATAATTATGTACAATAGGCCTATAAGATTCCAATCTACAGCATTATAAGCATTATAACTAGAATTTGCAATCCAAAATTATGCAAAAGCTTCACAATAACATCAGAACTAAAGAGCTATTTTAATTGCTGATTAAAGTAAGGATCTTGTCTCTTCTGTGCTATATTGTCTGCTAAGTAATCCTCTTTGGCTTATTCTAAGGTTGTATTCTTTGACTTCAGAGTCTTAGTACATACCATCGATCTTTGTATTTATTTATTTATTTATGATGTATTTATTTAACTATTTTATTTTATTTTGTTTATTTTTTTCATTTTTTTTGTTTTATTTATTTATTTATTTTGTTTATTTGTTTATTTATTTATTTATTTATTTATTTTATTTTTTTTATTTTGTGTGTGTGTGGGGTGGCAGTATTGGCAGTTGTAAAGAATGCATTTGTTAGGCGAGTTTCCTCTTCCTTAAGTTGTGGTGGTGTTTCATGTTCTATGAGGTACGTCTATCGTTTGCCTGAAAACAATTTCAATTAGCAGTTTCTAGATTCTGTTTGAGAGATGGAGACGAATTGCTTTTTTTTCTTTTTTGTGTGTGCTTTTAATTATGTGACGGTGCCGGAATGATCACTAGCTAGTGTTCATATATGCCACATGTGGTTCCATTTCGGAATGAATGTGGAACGATATGTGATATAAGCCTGTATTCTGGGACTTAGTGGCTCAGCAGTTTTCAGAACTACTATGTGGTGGCCATTGTTCATGACGAACAATGAGGTCTCTTCCTTTCATCTTTTTTTTTATTTCATTTTCTTTATTTTATTATTTTTTTATGTAAGAATGGCACTGTTTTAGTACAACAAAAGGAGAGAGAGAGAGAGAGAGAGAGAGAGAGAGAGAGAGAGAGAGAGAGAGAGAGAGAGAGAGAGAGAGAGAGAGAGAGAGAGAGAGAGAGAGAGAGAGACCCACTGGAGTGCCAATCCCTGAAAAAAAAAAATAAAAATAGAAGGTAGAAAATCACGTGCAGCGAGGCTGCGGAGGAAGGAAAGTATGCAGTCAACAAGATAATAAGAGTAATCAGCGTGAAAATAGCGGTGAGAGATAATGAGAGATGCACGTCGCGGGAATTAAAGAGAGGCGGAAGACTCATTTAAAACAGGGGTTCTCAGCCCTTTGCAAGTTGGGTCCCCCCCAAAAGCTGGTTTATTGCAGTTGGGGCCCCTCTTCTCCCTACTCCGCCGACTGAGCCCTTTCCCCAATTATGCCACCATAGATATAGAATCAGATAAATAGATAGATAGATAGATAGATAGATGGACAGATAGGTAGCCCTTGGCTTGGCTATTTAATAGCCAGTGCGTCCGTGGTTTTCCGTGATTTTTTTCCCCACCCGTCCAGTGCTCACGCACCACCCTCCTCCCCAAACCGGGAGAGTGTCAGCGCCCCCCAGGGGGGAAATGACATATTGAATTAATGGATGGAGAAGTTGGATTTTTGAGGCATTGAACAACACTAAGTTTTCTTTGTTCCAATCATAAATTTTAGAGATTAGAAGTCGAGCGTTCTGTGGCTTTCGTGCATGAGTTGTTTGATTCTTTAAGACATAAAATTCAAAAAAAAAAAAAAATGAAAAAGTATAAGATAGCAAAGATGCAACATTGCAGCGATGAAAAAGAGGCTGAAGACAATCAGTTAGGCAAGAGCAGTTGATGAAACGAAAAGCTTTTGATTCCACTCTGTCTAAAAATACGGTATGAGTGGAACCCCTCATACGTGTGGAACATACTCCATACAAGGACAGATAAGTCCCCTGTACAGAGTTAGTAGCATGAAGGAGAGGGGTGGGGGGATTAAAAACTCTTGTTGGAAACGACTCAGAACGCCTAACTTCATAGAAGCTGTTTAAGCTAGAGATGAGATGTGAAGTTTCCAATTTAGATTATAAGTAAAGAACAGACCGAGGATGTTCGATGTAGAAGAGGGGGACAACTGAGTGTCATTGAAGAAGAGGGGATAGTTGTTTGGAAGATTGTGTTCAGTTGATAGATGTAGAAATTGAATTTTTGAGGCATTGAACTAAGTTTCCTCTGTCTCAATCAGAAATTTTAGAGAGATCCAAAGTCAGGCGTTCTGTGGCTTCCCTACGTGAACTGTTTACTCCTTGAAGTGTTAGACGTCTATGAAGAGACGTGGAAAGGTGCAGGATGACTGTCTTTAGTCTTTTTCTCATCGCTCAATGTTGGATCTCTACCGATATTATCATGCCAACTGCTCTCCCCCGCTTTCTGCTGCCAAGCTGCAGAAGACTTTCTTCTTTCTCTCATCCCTATTTTGTCAACCTCTGTAATGTAAGAGTTAATCAGTATTCTCAATCATTCATCACTTTCTCAGGTAAACTCTGGAATTCCTTGCCTACTTCGGTATTTCCACCTCCCTATGACTTGAAATCTTTCAATAGGAATTTTTCAGGACACTTATCCTGTAAGTCTGACTACCGCTTTCGACTCTGTTCTGGGGCCGGCACCTCAGTAGGCCTTTTTTTTTATAGCAGTTTTGTTACCCTTGGCCGGTGCCCCTCCTTTATTAGAAAATAAGTAAATAAATAAATAATATATTTTTTTCTAAATAATTTAAGCAATCACATCAGGTATCCTATCTTCCAGATATTCTAAAGATTTGGGTTTGATTGAATAAACAGTAGTTTTCACTATTCCCATAAAAAAAAATAAATCAAGTTGAGATAAATCTGGCAAACATGGATTCCAAGAAAATGGTCCACCTCTTTCAGTCCATCTGTTAGGGAATTTGTCATGAAGAAACTGTCCAACTTGCAGAGCAAAATGACAAGGAGCACCATCTTGCTGAAACACTCTATTCTATAGGTGCCTTAACTGTTAAGCCTGAAGAATAAAAAAAATTTTCTGCATTTTTAAATAGTCACAACCATTAACAACACGCCCTTTATAAAAAAAAAAAAAAAAAAGTCCTACGACTTTATTTTTTCCCAAAGCACACATGAATCTTTAATTCCCAAATACAGCAATAATACCTATTGAACTTGCCACAAATGTGAATGGTGTTGTATCATAGAACAAAAATGCATCATTATTGCTGTTTTATGCTGAAGAGAAAGTTAACTTAAATTTCTAAAATAATATTACTAAGGAAAAACAAAACACATCAAGCGTTCGAATCCATTTTATAGATTGATTGTACCACATACAGCTACAAAGTTATAAGCATTCAAAATTGCACACAAACTTTATGGACACCATATATATATATATAGAGAGAGAGAGAGAGAGAGAGAGAGAGAGAGAGAGAGAGAGAGAGAGAGAGAGAGAGAGAGAGAGAGAGAGAGAGAGAGAGAGATAATATATATACATATATATATATATATATATATATATATATATATATATATATATATATATATATATATATATATATATATATATATATATATATATATATATATATATATATGGTGTAACGCGAGTTTCTGCAAATACTGAAAGAGGTGAAAGCACGAGTAATTAATTGTAAGTAGAAAATGTTCTATACACATATGCATTTTAAGGCTTTGTTTACCTGTATGGGTGTATTTTATGTGTAGCTATGAGGTTGCATTGTCACCGCCTCAGAGGTGCCACTTGCTCAAATTACGAAGTTTTTTTTTTTTTTTTTTTTTTGCAAGGTGCCACTTGCTAAAATTATGAATAGTTTTATATCATGTTTTGCAGGCTGTGGAATATTACAGTATCTTATACCAAGACAAATGGTGTTAAAAAGCATGTAATTTACTGACAAGCATTACACAGCAACATTATTGCGGTGATTAAAAGTACTCCTGTAAAATGCTACGTGGAATGAACATTCAGCTGTTTTCAAGGTCGCTCGGACTCGCTCCCCTCCCTCCTCCTTGGCTTTGATGATGCCACATAACATTTTAGAGGAGAACTTTTAATCACCGCAATATATATATATATATATATATATATATTTTTTTTTTTTTTTTTTTTTTTTTTTTTTGGGGGGGGGGGGGGGAGGGGGGAAGGGGAACCAGTGGACATCTTCCGAAACGATTATTACTTCTAGTGAGGTCTGTATTACTGGACCAGGAGATGCTGTGAACTTCAGCTGTGACTTCACTGAATGTCTCTCTTTTTGTCTCAAAACACAAGGGGCAGTCACAGCCTGCCCTGTAAAGAAAGCTGTCTTTCTTCACATAAAACTACATGCATCTAATTACGCGAGGACCCTTCAGTCAAAATTCAAAATCAATATGGCGACTCTTACACCAGTCCGACCTGGGGAGGGGACCTGTGGTCCCCTTCCCAGATCGGACTGCTCTTCTAGTATCGATCTTAAGTGTCTTTTTCTTCATTAACTCCGGCAACATTAGCGGCTTCAGATCTTATTTTCATTCTTTTGAACACTACCTCTTCTCTGCTAAATCTTATTTTCTTTTCCTCACTGAAACACAGATGTCTGAGGCAACTGATTGTAGTCTCTTTTCTGTTCCCTTCTACTTTTTCTATCCTCATATTCAATCGAAACCTGAATGTTGTGTCTCTGTGCGCAATGACCAATGACTTAACCTGCTCTCGTGCACATGCTCTTGAATTTTCCGTGTTTTCCTCCGTCTGACTACGACTACAGAGTCACTTTCAAACTAAATTCATCTGTGCTGTATGCCTCACCTAACTCCTCTGACTATAAAAAAAAAAATATTTGATTACTTAACTTCCAAAGTGAAACATTCTGGTTCTCTTCCCTTTAATGGAGATATCCATCTCGGAAACTTCAATGTTAACCAATGTTGGCTTTCCTCTCCCTTCAGTGGCCATCCTGGTGAACTAGACTTTAACATGGCTATCCTCCAGGATTTAGAGGAACTAGTGCAACACCCTACTGGCATTCCTGACCATCTTCGAGATACGCCGAAGATTCTTGACCTTTTCCTAACCTCTAATACTTCTGCTTATGCTTATCTTCTCCGGTGGGCTCCTCTGATCACAGTCTCATATCTGTATCTTGTCCTATTGCTCCAATTCCTCTTCAGGATCTCCCAAAGTGGAGACGCCTCTGGCGTTTTGCCTCTGCTGATTGAGGAACCTGAGGAGGTTTTACGCTGATTTTTTTGCAATGACTACTGCTTCCATGTCAGAGACCTGTCTTTGTGTGCTGAGCGCATAACAAAAGTGATAATGTCTGGCATGGAGGTGTACATTCCTCTCTCTCTCGACCTAACCCTCCCAAACCTTTCTTTAACAGAGCCTGTTCTTGTTGTATAAGTGATAGAAAGATGGCACATAAAAGGTACTTGAGCATCGCACTTCCTGAATCTCATGCACTTTATATTTTTGCCCGGAACCGTGCCATATCTGTTATCCAACTAGCCAAAAACTATTTCATTAATAGAAAGTGTCAAAATCTTTCAAGATGTAACTCCTCTCGTGACTTGTGGCACCAAGCGAAAAAGACTTCAAATAACTTTGCTTCTTCATATTTCCCTCCTTTATTTCAACATGATGGCACTATTTTTAAAGCTGAACTATTCTCACAAACCTATGCTAAAAACTCTCTTTTGGATGATTCAGGGCTTGTTCCTGCCTCTCCTCCACCCTCTGACTACTTCGTGATACCCATTAAAATCCTTCGCAGTGATGCTTTCCATGCCATCGCTTACGGACCTGATGGGGTACCTCCTATCGTTCTCCGAATCTCTGCCTCCATGCTTGCACCTTGCCTAGTCAAATTCTTTAAACTCTGTCTATCAACATCTATCCTTCCTTCTCGCTGGAAGTTTGCCTACATTCAGCCTTTCCCTAAAAAGGGAAACTTGTGTGGCGGTTAGTGACCGCGGAGGTACAGGTAGCATTAGCGGAGGACCTGCTAGTGCCGGGTGTAGATTTCCTTCCGGGGAATGACCTGGCTGGTGGGAGAGTTTGGTTGTAAACCCCGTCCGCGGAAACCGTCCCAGACGTGGAGGCTGTTGAGCGTCCAGACTCGGTGAGTGATGTGACTAAGGTGCTAAGGCGAGGTAGATGGCCCAAGACAAGGCGCTCGCGTTCTTTGTGAATCTTGGGGTCGACCAGGAGGATCAGCACAAAAGACATGCATAGTAAGTGTTGATGCCACAGTTAGGGCACAGTGCCCAGAGGCCTGTCCCACTACTTGCGAGGATTTGAGCGTGCCAGAGTTGGGTTCGTCCTCGAGTCAGAGTTGTGGAGCTGACTGAATTCAGGCAGAGCTACCAGTGAAAGCATACGACTTGAATGGAGGTGTTGCTGAGGGTGAGGTGCAAGACTTGATTATTGATAGTTTGTTTGTTGGTTTGCCTCACCCTGATGGTGGTCAGGTTGAGTTGTCACCTGGTATGGAGGCTGTGGGCTCCGATATGCAGTCTAGGCCGAAGTTTGTTATGTCAGGTGGGTTTGGGGTCACTCCCGAGGGCAGGGAGACTCATAACTCAGCGGGGGAACTGGGAGTTTCCTTTCCTACGTAGTATACCGGAGGCTGCGACCAGGCTGCTCCTTTGCCAGAACCAGAAACTGTGGGCGTTGGTAAGCATTCCCTTGCTGAATATGCAGTTGCCAGCGTATCGCTCAGGGACGCGTTGCCCCGATTCATCATGCCAAGGCAGGAGAGGGCAGTGAGTAAGTAGAAGGTCAGGAGGAGTTTGCAACATCCTGAATGGTCGGTGGAGTGAGGAGGAGGTAGGATGCTCAAATTTGTTCTAACCGAATTACAGAAGGCACGGGAGCAGTTAGGAAGTGGAAGCCCGGTGGTTGGCCATTTTGGAGTCAGGATGATTCGGGAGCAGTTGCAGCGGTTTTAGTGGCCTCGTATGGCCCTGTTCTTGAGTGTTGCTGCATGGATCAGATGGGCAAGCCTGGCTACCTTCTGTCTGGGGCCCCTCCGCCGTGTTATGACTGATATTGTTCTTATTGATATCCTCTTCACGGGGATGGTGAAGAATATTGTGGGCCCGATTCATCATACCTGGGTGTTATGAGAGTGTTCTGACTGATGATGTCACGGCGCAACCTTTGGAGACAATTCTGATTGAGGCTGTCCCCTGTGTAAGTACTGCTGCTCGTGAAGCACCCATGGTGTTGTAGGGGGTTTCGTGTGGCCAGGCCAGGTGATGATTGGTGCCGTACTGCTTTAGAAGACAAGGATTCGGGTTTGATGAAAGAAGAAACCTGTTGGGATTACCCAGTTGGACTTTGGCCAGGGTCAGTTTAGAGACGAAGTTAGTTGTGTTTGTGTGGCCAAGTCCAGGGGTTTCGTCCCAAGTGAGAGAGTATGTGTGCTGTATCCTGTTCCAGGACAGCCATTAGTTCGTTGTGGTGACTCATGTGTCGGGGAAAGACTTTGGGTGGGGAGGAAGTGGCTGTAGTAGTGTTATTGTAACCGATTGTGTAACAGATGTAGGGCCAAGAAGCAGCCTTGTTGTTATGACAATAGCCCCATAAAATTTTGTAGATTGTATGTCCATAAGTAGGCTGTAAGTTGTCCTGTTGGTGTTGATCTTTTTTTTTTATGCAGGAGGGACACTGGCCAAGGGCAACAAAAATCCAATAAAAAAAAAGCCCACTGACATGCCAGTCCCATAAAAGGGTCCAAAGCGGTACTCAAAAATTGATGGATAAGTGTCGTGAAACCTCCCTCTTGAAGGAATTCAAGTCATAGGAAGGTGGAAATACAGAAGCTGGTAGAGAGTTCCAGAGTTTACCAGAGAAATGGATGGATGGTTGAAAACACTGGTTAACTCTTGCATTACAGAGGTGGACAGAATAGGGGTGGGAGAAAAAAAGACAGTCTTGTGCAGCGAGGTCATGGGAGGAGGGGAGGCATGCAGTTAGCAAGATCAGAAGAGCAGTTAACATGAAAATAGCGGTACAAGACAGCTAAGGATGCAACATTATGGCGATGAGAGAGAGGATGAAGACAGTCAGTTAAAGGAGAGGAGTTGATGAGACGAAAAGTTTTTTATTCCACCCTGTCTAGAAGAGCGGTATGAATGCAACCCCCCACCCCCCCAGACATGTGAAGCATACCCCATACATGGACGGATAAGGCCCTTGTACAGAGTTAGCAACTGGGGGGGTGAGGAAACCGGCGGAGACGTCTCAGAACACCTAATTTTATAGAAGTTGTTTTAGCTAGAGATGAAATGTAAAGTTTCCAGTTCAGATTATATAAGTAAAGGACAGACCGAGAATGATCAGTGTAGAAGAGGGGGACAGTTGAGTGTCATTGAAGAAGAGGGGATAGTTGTCTGGAAGGTTGTGTCGAGTTGATAGATGGGAGAATTGAGTTTTTGAGGTATTGAACAATACCAAGTTTGCTCTGCCCCATCAGAAATTTTATGAAGATCAGAAGTCAGGCGTTCTCTGGCTTCTCTGCGTGAAATGTTTACTTCCTGAAGTGTCTGACATCTATGAAAAGACGCGAAAAAGTGCAGGGTGGTATCATCAGCGTAGGAGTGGATAGGACAAGAAGTTTGGTTTAGGTCATTGATGAATAATTTGAAGAGAGTGGGTGACAAGACAGAACCATGAGGAACACCACTGTCAATAGATTTAGGAGAAGAAAAGTGACCGTCTACCAGAGCAACAATAGAACGGTCAGAAAGGAAACTTGAGATGAAGTTACAGAGAGAAGGATATAATCAGTAGAAGGGTAGTTTGGAAATCAAAGCTTTGTGCCAGACTCTATCAAAAGCTTTTGATATATCCAAGGCAAAAGCAAAAGTTTCACCAAAATCTCTAAAAGAGGATGACCGAGACTCAGTAAGGAAAGCCAGAAGATCACCAGTAGAACGGCCTTGACGCTGTGTACACACTGAGTATTTTTCTAGACTTGAATGTTATTTTGCTCAACTAAAAACTTCGTAAGTACATACAACTTCCATTTTTTTTTTACTTCGAGGAGAAGCGTGTTATGTAGAGCAGCCTAACGGGAATAAAATATGAGAATAAAGAGAAAGAAATAAAAAGAAAGGGGAGTGTGAGAAGCATCCCCTAACCTCCCAGCTCACATTTTTTCTGAAGTCTACGCTCTCACCTGTGATGATAGCCGGCTGTAGCTCAGAAACTAGCTACAGGATATTCTCGGAAATTCATTGCGATTCCCACGTAAAGTCAGCTATTTTCTCTAAAACTGAACCTGACCCAACCTAAATCTAACCTAGCCTAAACTAGTCTAGCGTGCTCAAGAGTGATTGATACCTACTCTTCCAAACTTCGCAAATATGCTCCCAGCTCCACATTCCTCCCCCGTTTCCTTTCCCCCTCCTGTTACATGACCGGCTCGGAATGCGCATCTCCTTGGCCGGCCGGCGTGGCGTTCCGAAAGGTCAGTGGTGGCTTGATGTTTAAAAGGGGAAGAAATATTGAGAGAACTAGTAGTGTGAGGTTCTACTTTTTTTTTTTTTTGGGGGGGGGCATAATTAAATTAGTATTCGGGGAGGAATACTAGTTACACACCTCACACATTGAGTATTACTTTAGCCCCATTCGGTGGCATCGCTTGCCCTGCTCTCAGTGTTAAAGGTGTTCACCATGGGGCAAACACACTGGTTAGGAGAACAAAGGGGGAAACATTGTTAAGGAGACAGAATCCGTCTTCTGGGAAATCAAAGATCAATGAAACTTGAAGCAAGATGCCCTAATATCGTACTGAACAGTGGGTGGACACTATTGTGGGCAGTTTGCTCATAAGATATTATGGTTTAGCCCCAACAACGGGTGGCATCACTTGTGCTGCTCTCAGTTTTAAAGTTGAGTGTGTTTACCATGGAGAAAGCACACTCGTTAGGGAGACAGAATCTGTCTTCTGAGAAATCGAAGATGGATTAAACTCGGAGCAGGGTGCCCTAATATCTTCTTGAGCAGTAGGTGGACGCTGTTGTGGATGGTTTGCTCATAAGATATTATGGTCTACCCTAGTCGTGTCGTATTTGTCTCGGTCTTTCCTGTGCAGATGTTCTTTGAGTCCTTTCTCAGCAAGTGTAAGAAGTTTTGTGTTATATTTTCCCTGTAGGTTAAGGCAGGGTGGCGACCTAGCGGCATTTGCTGTTTATGGCAAGGACGAGTTATATGGACTCGTGTCTTCGTTACATGTGTCCTTCACGAGATTACAGAAAGTAGTCTAAAGGAAGCTGATCGAGGGAGTGACAGGTGTACCTGTAGTTTTGTACCTGTAGCAGATTTGACCTCATTCAGGATTCTAGTGAGGCCGTGGACGAGGCTATAGCTGCTTGTGACTGGTGGATTGCCTGCATCCATGTAGAAATTTATCTCATACTGGGCCACAAGTGAGGTAGCTTAGTGAAAGCTGACCCGAATTTTGGGCAGCTGTAAGAGGGATATGATCTAGTCGTAACTATATATATATATATATATATATATATATATATATATATATATATATATATATATATATATATATATATATATATATATATATATATATATATATATATATATATATATATATATATATATATATATATATATATATATATATATATATATATATATATATCCTAATAGATTATCATAAATTGCCTATTTTCTAGATACAAAGTTCTGTACAAGAATTTGTTCTAAAAGATCATAATCCTTCTCAATATTAAATGCAGAATGCTTTTTTTTTTTTTTTGTTATGTAGGAAGGACACTGGCCAAGGGCAACAAAAATCCAGTAAAAAAAAAATATGCCCACTGAAATGCCAGTCCCATAAGAGGGTCAAAGCAGTGGTCAAAAATTGATGAATAAGTGTCTTGAAAACTCCCTCTTGAAGGAATTCAAGTCAAAGGAAAGTGGAAATACAGAAGCAGGCAGGGAGTTCCAGAGTTTACCAGAGAAAGGGATGAATGATTGAGAATACTGGTTAACTCTTGCGTTAGAGAGGTGGGCAGAATAGGGGTGAGAGAAAGAAGAAAGTCTTGTACAGCGAGGCCGCGGAATGAGGGGAGGCATGCAGTTAGCAAGATCAGAAGAGCAGTTAGCATGAAAATAGCGGTAAAAGACAGCTAGATATGCAACATTGCGGCGGTGAGAGAGAGGCTGAAGACAGTCAATTAGAGGAGAGGAGTTGATGAGACGAAAAGCTTTTGATTCCACCCTGTTTAGAAGAGCAGTATGAGTGGAACCCCCCCCAGACATGTGAAGCATACTCTATACATGGACGAATAAGGCCCTTGTACAGAGTTAGCAGCTGGGGGGATGAGAAAAACTGGCGGAGACGTCTCAGAACGCCTAACTTCATAGAAGCTGTTTTAGCTAGAGATGAGATGTGAAGTTTCCAGTTCAGATTATAAGTAAAGGACAGACTGAGGATGTTCAATGTAGAAGAGGGGGACAGTTGAGTGTCATTGAAGAAGAGGGGATAGTTGTCTGGAAGGTTGTGTCGAGTTGATAGATGGAGGAATTGAGTTTTTGAGCCATTGAACAATACCAATTTTGCTCTGCCCCAATCAGAAATTTTAGAAAGATCAGAAGTCAAGCGTTCTGTGGCTTCCCTGCGTGATATGTTTACCTCCTGAAGGTTGGATGTCTATGAAAAGACGTGGAAAAGTGCAGGGTGGTATCATCAACATAGGAGTGCATAGGACAAGAAGTTTGGTTTAGAAGACCATTAATGAATAATAAGAAGAGACTGCGTGACAGGATACCCTGAGGAACACCATTGTTAATAGATTTAGGAGAAGAACAGTGACCATCTACAACAGCAGCAATAGAACGGTCAGAAAGGAAACTTGAGATGAAGTTACAGAGAGAAGGATAGAAACCATAGGAGGGTAGTTTTGAGACCAAAGCTTTGTGCCAAACTCTATCAAAAGCTTTTGATATGTCCAAGGCAACAGCAAAAGTTTCACCAAAATCTCTAAAAGAGGATGTCCAAGACTCGGTAAGGAAATCCAGAAGATCACCAGTAGAGCGGCCTTAACGGAACCCATACTGGCGATCAGATAGAAGGTTGTGGAGTGATAGATGTTTAAGAACCTTCCTGTTGAGGATAGATTCAAAAACTTTAGATAGGCAGGAAATTAAAGCAATAGGACGCTAGTTTGAGGGATTAGAACGGTCACCCTTTTTAGGAACAGGTTGAATGTAGGCAAACTTCCAGCAAGAAGGAAAGGTAGATGTTGACAGACAGAGCAGAAAGACTTTGACTAGGCAAGGTGCAAGCACGGAGGCACAATTTTGGAGAACAAAAGGAGGGACCCCATCAGGTCCATAAGCCTTCCGAGGGTTTAGGCCAGCGAGGGCATGGAAAACATTATTGCGAAGAATTTTAATACGTGGCATGAAGTAGTCAGAGGGTGGAGGAGAGGGAGGAACAAGCCCAGAATCGTCCAAGGTAGAGTTTTTAGCAAAGGTTTGAGCAAAGAGTTCAGCTTTAGAAATAGATGTGATAGCAGTGGTGCCATATAGTTGAAAAAGAGGAGGGAAAGAAGAAGAAGCAAAGTTATTGGAGATATTTTTGGCTAGATACCAGAAATCACGAGGGGAGTTAGATCTTGAAAGGTTTTGACATTTTCTGTTAATGAAGGAGTTTTTGGCTAGTTTGAGAACAGACTTGACATGGTTCCGGGCAGAAATATAAAGTGCATGAGATTCTGGTGATGGAAGGCTTAAGTACCTTTTGTGGGCCACCTCTCTATCATGTATAGCATGAGAACAAGCTGTGTTAAACCAAGGTTTAGAAGGTTTAGGACAAGAAAAAGAGTGAGGAATGTACGCCTCCATGCCAGACACTATCACCTCTGTTATACGTTCAGCACACAAATACGGGTCTCTGACACGGAAGCAGTAGTCATTCCAAGGAAAATCAGCAAAATACCTCTTCAGGTCCCCCCAACTAGCAGAGGCAAAACTCCAGAGGCACCTTCGCTTAGGCGGATCCTGAGGAGGGACTGGAGCAATAGGACAAGATAAAGATATGAGATTGTGATCGGAGGAGCCCAACGGAGAAGAAAGGGTGACAGCATAAGCAGAAGGATTAGAGGTCAGGAAAAGGTCAAGAATGTTGGGTGTATCTCCAAGACGGTCAGGAATACGAGTAGGGTGTTGCACCAATTGCTCTAGGTCATGGAGGATAGCAAAGTTGTAGGCTAGTTCACCAGGATGGTCAGTGAAGGGAGAGGAAAGACAAAGCTGGTGCTAAACATTGAAGTCTCCAAGAATGGAGATCTCTGCGAAAGGGAAGAGGGTCAGAATGTGCTCCACTTTGGAAGTTAAGTATTCAAAGAATTTCTTATAGTCAGAGGAGTTAGGTGAGAGGTATACAGCACAGATAAATTTAGTATGAGAGTAACTCTGTAGTCGTAGCCAGATGGTGGAAAACTCAGAAGATTCAAGAGCGTGGGCACGAGAGCAGGTTAAGTCATTGCGCACATAAACGCAGCATCCTGCTTTGGATCGAAAATGAGGATAGAGAAAGTAGGAGGGAACAGAAAAGGGGATATTGTCAGTTGCCTCAGACACCTGAGTTTCAGTGAGGAAAAGAAGATGAGGTTTAGAAGAGGAGAGGTGGTGTTCTACAGATTGAAAATTAGGTCTTAGACCGCGAATGTTGTAGAAGTTAAGGAAGAAAAAGTTGAAGGGGGTGTCAAGACACTTAGGGTCGTCGACAGAAAGGCAGTCCGACCTGGGGACATTTATGGTCCTCTCCCCAGAAGGGGACTCCGAGGCTGGTGTAGGAGTCGCCATGATGATTTAAAAATTTTTGAGTGAAGGGTGTGTGTGTTATTAGGTGCTTGTAGTTTTGTGTGGAGGAAGAGAGTTGCTTACTGATTAGGCCTGGTAACATAACATTTTACAGAAATTTTCTTTAAATGTTGATCACATGAGTGTGACAAACGTGACGCTGATTAATAGTTTTCTTTACTTTTGAACGATTTTTGCTGTAGTCTGGCCCATAAGCCAAGTCTAGACAAGCGTTACACCTATTCCTCTCCTTATCATGTATTACTTCTCTAGCGACTTCCTCTGTCTTATATTATGTCTTAACATGAAGTCCATCTTAGCCATTGTATTCCTGGTAAAAGTACAAGCCTCAGTTTTCCTGCTTTCTCTAAGTTCCAGTCATATATAAGCGATGTTAATTATTTTAGAGGTCAACATTACTTTTAATTGAATAAACTGTGTGAATTTACCCTGGCAGCATCGAGAATATATGTTAGTGCATTCACTGTCCATCAGAGAGGTTTTGTGTGCATTGTAAAATATATATATATATATATATATATATATATATATATATATATATATATATATATATATATATATATATATATATATATATATATATATATATATATATATATATATATATATATATATATATATATATATATATATATATATATATATATATATATATATATATATATATATATATATATATATATATATATATATATATATATATATATATATATATATATATATATATATATATATATATATATATATATATATATATATATATATATATATATATATATATATATATATATATATATATATATATATATATATATATATATATATATATATATATATATATATATATATATATATATATATATATATTCTCTGATCTTTTATGGCAGTTCCTCCCTTCGTGAAATCATACAATTTATATATGACTGGCTTTCCTATATCATCTTCCTTTGGTACCTCCTAATGTTATAGGGGAGACTGTACTCAGAAGCAATACATTTTTTTCCTTACCTTTACTTTTGGTGGGTACTACATAAGAATTCAGAGTTATTTACTCATTATCTTTATTCCAGTACACCCGGTATGACTTCTGATCCCTTTCAGTGACTGCCTTGCCGTTCCTCATATAATCTTTAGTATCTATGACAGCAATACCTTGAATAGTGATATAGGGGTTAAAACAAGGGTGACAAGCAAAATTCTTAGTATCTGTAATCAGGATAACAAGAAATAATGAGTTCAAACTTGGAAGATTTATGTTCAAGAAAGATATAGGAACTGATTGGTCCTCAAACAGAGTGGTAGATGAATGGAACAGTCTCAGTAATCAGATTGTTAATATTGAGTGATTAGAAAACTTTGAAAGATTAGACAAATCTTTGGTAGATGATAAGTGGAAATAAGTAGGTATATTTCATATAAGAACTGCTACGTGTAACTCTGGTGGCTTCTTGCAGCTTCCCTTATTTTTTTATGTTCTTACGAATGAGTGAGTGAATCAAGATATAAATTAGTAAATAAAACATTACGAACTACTGTTCAAAAGAATGGCGCTTCTTTATTAATGACTGTTCAGTCGTGTATTGTTGGTGCATTACAAAAGTAATAGCTTAGGGCACAGGCTATAGATGCGCTTGGCCTTGGCGCACAGCTCTACCCCATTTTCTTTATTTTTTTATTCTGTGGTTGGTGATATCCCTCTCCGTGGGACACAAAGGCCACTGTGACTATTAGATTTCCAGTTTAACTTTTTCATATAGCATGGTAGCCATTTATCGGCCAATCCGAAGGAAAGATGAATAGCTGGGTGAGTTGTGCGCCGACTGTTCCAGCCGATTCTAACCAGGGCCCGCGGACTCATAGCCATGCGTACAAGCCAGTGCACCAATGACTTGTCTTGCACTACTGGATATGCTACTGGATATGCTGTACCTGGGTAAAAATGTGATGGAAGTAGTAACATGTTAAATGGTCATGGAACACTACAGCGTAAACTCCATCAATCATGTCCTTCAGAAGTCTTCGAGGGTCACTGTGGAACGTGGTCCTTTCACGCAGGAGATCCAGCTCTGATCCGGGTGCAGAAATCTGTTAATTGCGAGAGAGAGAGAGAGAGAGAGAGAGAGAGAGAGAGAGAGAGAGAGAGAGAGAGAGAGAGAGAGAGAGAGAGAGAGAGAGAGAAGGAATAAACGATTAGGGGAAAACTAATACTCATACATTGCAATATAAAATCGAAATGTCATGAATAAACTAAAGAAAAGGCAAAGAAAACGAATAACATATTCAACGCGTCTTCATGAATCTTGAAACAAAGAAATGGAAGAATGGAAGAATGGCCGCCTCTGTTCATTGTGTGTGTGTGTGTGTGTGTGTGTGTGTGTGTGTGTTCACTCTCACAAAATACGTATGATGCCTAATATCTAAATTAATGTCTAATTACTGTAGGTTTGTTTTGCATCATGAAGTACATGCATAATTTTTTCATTAAATAGGATTATAGGTTAAGTAATCCATTTATTGGTATATGTATATATATATATATATATATATATATATATATATATATATATATATATATATATATATATATATATATATATATATATATATATATATATATATATATATATATATATATATATATATATATATATATATATATATATATATATATATATAATCAATAGGATTATCGTCTATATGTGTGTATGTTTTTTTTTTTAAGAGTGAGAGGGTAGCTCAGAACGAATGTTTTAAGTTAAGACCTCATATATTACTAATCGTTGTTCGCTTCCAGCTTAGCTATTATCCAGTTGTATGAACAGAGTCGTGTTCGCCTTAAGACTGACAGAGAGCTATGTATTCGTCATTATCAAATTTCATTCTCAGTTACCAATAGGGTACTCTGTCTTATCGAAGACAACGTTTCTCTCTTGGGTGTCTGGCACGTGGCGAGTCATGGATATGTTTTGACGACTAGTGGCTTTGGTACAACAAGGTGTGTAAGTTTGCTATCATATTCTTTTCCTATAAGTTTAGTAATGCGAATTAGAATATCCTTTGTAGAGGGTATTCATAAATAGGGACAGCCACTTTACATAAGTAGACATCAACACCAAATTCAGTCTAATGCATAATGGAACTACAATTTTTGTCGGTCCTATCTATATAATATCAGAGACATCGAGAGTTTCCGAAGGACAGATCAAAACAACTGTAGATATGTTGCGTAGAAGAGCGTCTGTGGCTAGATTTATTTTACCAGGCAATTATTTACACTTTCGTACAGTAAGCTGCCAATGGGTTAGTTTTCCGCTGTAATTTTAACCTTTGAAATGTTCACTTACAGATCTGTGGTCCGTGAATACATGAATGTTGTATCCTAGAATAAGGTCTTTGAAAAGTTTCAGGAATCAGACCACAGCCAAAGCATCCTGATTTGTCACTGAGTAGTTGCGTTGTCTTATTTATAGCTCAGCTATCATAAATTATAACTCTAAGGTTATAAGCTTTCCTTTTGAGCCTTCTGCACGAGTACAGCGCCTGTTAAACTCCTGAAGGGGAGGATTGTAAACTCGCGAATTCCATGTTAAACTGCTTGTGTTCAACTTGTATCTCCTTCCTTATTTATGGGCCAATTTCTTTAATTCAAAAAGCATTTTAACCAGAAAAGATGGGGAAATAAATCCTAATGTCTATTTTTTATTTATTTTTTTCATATAATAGTAAAAAAATATTTTCTAAAGTTCGGTGAAAATAATGGAAGCTGCAATGGCCCATATTTGTGTAACATAAATAGCAACTGAGGAGATATTTCTTTATATGGCCAAATCCGCAATTTCGAGATATCGAGCCTGTGAATTTCAACTCTCTAGCTACGTTAGGTAAATTACACTAAATGTTTAAACTTTACCGCTCGATATCTCAAAATTGCGGATTTTGCCATATAATTATTATTTTTTATTTATTTATTTATTTTTTATTTTTTTCGTAATTAAATTCGGGAAAAAAATAGTTATAGCTAAAACTTTTCCATTATCTAGGTGTACATAAAGAGAGAGCCGTAAATTTTCATAGGAGACAAAAGAAAACCGGGTACATCAGAAAAAAAAAAAAGTGAAAAACAAGGGGAAAAGTTATCGTACTTGTATCGTGGCGAGCAAACCCGCAGATATTCATGACGGAACGTCTCATTGCATAACAAATAAATATATCACAATGTTGCATATACAAAAAAAAAAAAAAAACGAAAAAAGTAGAAAAATATCAGAGAAAAAAAATGTTCAGGTCCCCATAGTACATTCCTGAAGCGTCTACACAGAGCGTGAAGCCTTTAGAAAAAAAATGGATATGCAAGAACGGAGACAGATGTAAGAAAGCCTTTAACTGATTAAAAACCTCCTATTGTTTAGCAGCTCATTTCAACTTATCGTCCCACTTGAGGAATTTTGTATGTAGGGAAGTTGTAGTTGAGTAGTTTTGCAAGAACTGGCGGCAGAAGACACTTAAACCTAAAAAAATAACGTGGCTGGACCACGTCAGCAGTAGTTGTTGACAACACAGAATGTTAGAAATAGGTAGGGTAGGTAATATTATTGTATTATAGCTTTTTCTCTCTTTCTTTATTCCCATACGTACACCACGTTGCCTGTAGGTTCATATTACACTGAATTAGGAAGGCTTAAAGTGTCATATATATATATATATATATATATATATATATATATATATATATATATATATATATATATATATATATATATATATATATATATATATTTATGTAATATGTTTATTTATTTATTTTTTTCCCTTTTATTCAAATTCTTGCTAGCCTTGAGAATATCTAAGTCCACTGAGATCAGGAGAAAGTGAAAGACCTGAGTTGACTGTTACAAGACGGCGAGTAATAATAACAACCCTTTGTATAGGACACTTCCCTGTTGTCCATCGGAAGAAATATCACAACTAACACAATAGTAGTCGTCATCCTGATCGTGGTGCTGATGCAAATGATGTTATTTACGTCTACTGTACATCCGCTGCATGTTAGCCGGCGGAGAAAGAGAGAGGGAGTGAAGTTCGCTGCGAGTGGCTGCGTCATGCGAGCCCTGAAGAAGCGGCGAAGAGCCGCTGTGAAGGTGTGTGCAAAAGAATTATAAGCAAATTCTAAGTACTAAGTTCCGTGGTGTCGCTGTTTAACTAATAACAAAACACAATGACGTATTCCTAACGTCTCTCCAGTAATCCGAGACGTAACACCACTAAACATTCGACGTTACTGCATTATTACGTAACGAGTGAACTCATACCTTGTTGGAAATTAGTAGTGTATGTATTGATGTGATTCAAACTTTCTTTGTCATTTTCCAGCTACATAAATGGTGTCGCCTATTAATATCACATAACCATAAATCGTATGTTCCCAGCGGAATACGGATATCAGAACTGAATCGTAAAAAAAAATAAATAAATAAATAAAATGAAATAAAATAAAATATCCAAAATCTAGAAGTAGTGCCTTTTTCTTTTTTTCAAGAAATTAATATTTTGTTGTGATTATAATTTCAATTCTGTTTGCTGTTTGCTTAAGTAAACTTTAAGAAACATCTGCAGACCTAGTCATCTAAATAGTCAAAAATACAATTGCCTATTGATGGTTAGTATTTTTAAGGTTGATGGGGTACTGTAAATCCATTGGGTTGCATTTATGTTGAAAATGCTCATAAGGTGCACAAGAAGCAGTAAAAGGTTTTGATTTTTTGTTTTTAATATGAACACTGGCCAAGAAAAACAAAAAGTTAGAAAAAAACAGGCTCACTAAGGCGCTAGTCCCTAAAACAGAGGGCAAAGAAGATAGTCGATAATTGAAGGATAAGTGTCTTGAAACTTCTCTCTTGAAAGAGATCAAGTCAAAGGAGGAGGAGCCGTTGGGGACTTATCTAGCAACTCATGAGGCCCAAAAATCACTGGCAGGCTTATGGAGGTATCTATTTTTCACTTATCATCAGCAGGGGCTTATTGCTTTACTAGACGAATAAAATTATCTGAATCTAAATGTCCTTTAAATATAAATCACGAAAACCCTCCAAGCCTCGCTCAGCCTCGAGATGCACGTCCCATCGTGTGGTCAACTGGACAACGACTAACCCCGGAGACCTGAGAAGGCGGTGTGGGACGTTCTCCCATTCTGTTACAATAGGGGAATATAGGAGAGGGGTGGGGTGGCGACGCACACGTTCCTGCCCGCCTCGTACTTAACAATAACTTTGCTCTACAAACTTATTATCTTTTAAAAATTACTAGAAAGAAACTATAAGGGCTGGATGGGAACTGATTACGCTATAAGCAAGAGGGACTCTTCAACTAAATATTGGGTGGGATTAAATACGAGAGGACAAGGAGAAATATGGAAAATATCAAATGAGGAAAGTGAGTAACCCTGGGCTGAGAAACTTACAGTAACATTCGGGGAATGAGAGACTATGGATCAGTGACGCGTCCGCTTCCCGTCCATTCCTGGTCTTTCTCATCTTCCATGTTCGCCTTCTCTTTCTTCTCACTTCCTCTTCTTCGTTAATTACTTATTTCTATTCACTACTTACGCCCAACATAACACGCCATCCCCCAAACAGAAAGTTACACACAGCTTACGGAATTTTCAGAATATAATAAATTCAAAACTCTGCATATAACTTGGTTCTAGTGTCGTCGTAGGGTCCCCGACTGGCTTGTTGCTTGTTGTGCATTTTCCTTACAGTGTTACCAGGTCAGGCGAATATACTACTACTACTACTCTCTCTCTCTCTCTCTCTCTCTCTCTCTCTCTCTCTCTCTCTCTCTCTCTCTCTCTCTCTCTCTCTCTCTCTCTCTCTCTCTCCCTAGTCTCGCTCGCCGACCGTGAGGTGGCGGGTGATTGTTCTTTGCTCATGAGCAAAAATCCTATCCAAAAGAGGAGTGCTGAGTAGGTTTTTTTTTTTTTTTCATGTAGGAAGGACACAGGCCAAGGGCAACAAAAATCCAATCAAAAAATATGCCCACTGAAATGCCAGTCCTATAAAAGGGTAAAAAATTGGTCAAAAATTGATGAACAAGCGTCTTGAAACCTCCCTCTTGAAGGAATTCAAGTCAAAGGAAGGTGGAAATACAGAAGCAGGCAGTATATAGTGGTCAGGTATAGTGGTCTGTCCTCTGGACAGTAAGGAAGTCAGTTTTGCGTCAAGAGAGGCCTGGGAGAATATTGTCTATGTTAAAAAGGTGAGGGTACCTCAAGGCGACGCTAGCAGGCTTTGTTTGTCCCTCACCACTCCCCCTGACATGGTCGACACCCGCCAGCCCAAGAAACAAAGGACCTCCCCAACCGCCCCTGCCTTTACTCACATCTCCAAGGACTTGCCATCTCTGAGTTTGGAATCCGGCCACCAGACACAGCCACCACAGTCTGAAGACATGGACGTCACAGGTGCTTCTCGCCCTTCCTCGCCCCAGCCTCTGCCCTCGCTTCGCCGTGTCAACTTCCCCGAGGGACATGGCAAAACCCTGGCCCAACTCTACGACTGATTCATGGCTCTCCTGAAGCAGCACCCATCGTTGGAGCCTGTCATCAAGGAAGTTAGGTACAGACCTTACTTGACGGTCAATCCCCAGTCGGATGCCTATGCCATGCTGGTGGGGAAAGGCTTTCTAGGCATGGTCATGGTGCCAGTGAACCCTGGCGCCAAGCAACAACTGATGATCATTCATGGGGTCACTACGGCCATCAGTGTGAACTTGATTGTCATACCGGTGGCCTATGTGTGGCTCAAGAGGCGTTTTGTCGCCTTTGGGCCCCATCCTCAGCTTCTGGATCTTGTTGAGGTGGACGTGCCCGGTTATGTTCATTTGTTCAGATTAAGACGCTTTCGAGTTGAGCCATACATCCCGGAGCCTGACATGTGCCGCAACTGCTGTCATTTTGGACATCAAGGGTGGAAGTGCAAATCTGCCCCAAGCTGCAGCTACTGCGCAGGCAACCACACGTCTTCCCGCTGCCTGGAAAAAATCCGCACAAGAACCACTGTTCCTCCACTATGCTGTAACTGTGGTGGTGAGCATAATGCTCATTCCCATGTCTGCCCTATCAGGCCCAGGCCTTGTAGAGAACAACAGGACACCAGTTTTCCTGCCTGCCGCCCTAAATTAGTCTTCCGGCCTACTCCTCTTCAACACAATGCTTGGTCAAACGGTACCCCGCTACACCCTGCTTCCACCCCTGTGCCTCTGTCAACCGTCCAGAGTTCAGCGTTCCTATCACCCATAATGAACTGCTTTTTGCCTTTAAACATGGCAAATCCACGATGGTCTGACTTATGAGATTTTAGATGCACTCATTGTTGAAAAAATCTCAACCCCATACTTGACCTGTTCAATATGTCATTTTCCTCAGTCCAGCTGCCTGCGGCTTGGAAAACCGCATTAGTGATTTCCATCCCCAAAGGCCAAAGATTTCTTTCGTCCCATATCCCTCACGAGTTGTTTGTGCAAGATGATGGAACGCATAATACTAAATAGACTGATGTATAAAGTGGGTCCTGGCTTCTCTGGAAACCTGCATGGTTTCTTAAAGGGTCATTCCACTAGTCATTGTTTTGTGAAGTGTCTCAGCAATAAGGATGCTACTTGTAGGGTTTTCATTGATCTCAAGGAGGCCTTTGACAGGGCCAATAAAGAGGTTATATTGGAGGAACTTGTACTCAAGGGTGTTAAAGGCAAACTCTTAAGGGATTATTTATATGACAGAAGGGCACAAGTATAGTACCAAGGTTCCATATCCTCTTTGGAACCCCTTGAGCTGGGTACTCCGCAAGGTGATGTCCTCATCCCTATGTTATTCGACATCCTCATGGACAAAATTGCCCGCTGACCATTTCCACAAGGGTCTCAGGTAATCCTCTATGCCAATGACATCCTACTTCAATGTAACTTCCGTAATCTTCTCAGTGAAGCACTCCAGCAATTATCATCTCTATGTGTACAGATGGCCCTTGTTATTAATGAAACTAAAACTACATTTCAGGCTATCTTTAGGATCTGCTGTCCCCCCAGATCAATAATGTTCCTCTCCCTAGAGTCCTTACCTACAAGTACCTAGGTGTTCACTTCCGTTTTAAAAGTCTCCTCACACTGTCACTTATGTGAGGGATATGTGTTTGGCACAGCTTGCACCTTTCAGGGTCTTGGCTGACAGAGGTCTGGGGGCTAGCCTCCCAGTGCTTAGGATGTTTTATGTCTCTGTGATTCAGTCTGTTATGGACTATGCTGTCCCAGTCTTAATTCAGTTCAGTGCTCCCGCCCTTCGTCCACTTGAGACTGCAGAATGAGGCCATGCGAATTATTTTGGGATGCCCTAGGACAGCCAAGACAGAGGTTCTCCGAACTGAGCTACACCTTCCCAGTATTGTGTGTAGAATTAAAATGATTACACGTCGCACTGTAGGCCACATGCTTAGTACTGGTTCCCCGGCTCTTAAACAGTCACTTGTCTTACTGTCTGGTAACCTCAGGAGCCCTGCTAATATGTACCTGAGGAAAATAATGGCTGTTCTGACATGTACTGGTGTCGTAGATACTGTCTTCGGTCTAGCTCAGACACTGCGCCAGCCCCCCTGGCGCCCTAGTCATATCAGTGTGGACGTTGCCAATCTGCCTCTGCCAAAACGTTCTTATTCCCTCCCCATGTATTACAAGATTTGTTTGTCAAAATTGTCTGAATACCCTTAAGTGCATTCTGTCCATGTTTTTTTGTGATGGGTCTGTTGATGGCAGCAAATCGGGCTGTGGTTTGTTCATTCGCGACTATGTGTCCCCTAGTCAGTACACAGACACTGAGGTGTCCCAATGGCTCTCCGCACACCTGTTTTCCATCAGGGCGGAGCTATATGGCATACTCAAGGCTTTGCACATTGTAGCCTCTTCGCTTAAGGATGTCTACCTCTTTGTTGACAGTCAGACTGCCTTACGTGGCCTTCTGTCACCTGCAGCTACACACTGTGATATTGTGCACAAGTGCCTTAGGGTCATTCGCACTATTGAAGAGACTGGTGCCAGGGTCCATTTTACATGGGTGCCTTCTCATGTACCCATCCTTTTTAATGAAAGGGCCGACCACTTGGCCCAACTTGCCCTTCAGGATGAGACAGTGGACCCTGGACAGGTATTGAGTACACTCTCCGCTATGTAAACCGTGGCATTAGGGACTATGTAAATAGTAGCATTACTGATGATGTAGTACAGTGCTGTCAAGATGGCAGCTCTAGCTACCTCCATTATGTACAAGTCTCCCAGAGTACTGATCACACCTATGGGAGATACGGTACATCTCTGGATAGTGTGGCGATGCTCCTTAGGCTAGGCTATAAGTATTACTGGGAGGTTAGTAACTCCCCTGTAGCTGTGTGCAGTGCCTAGAGGACACATACTGCATCACTATGTTAGGGATTGTCCCTGTATTGACAAGTTTCGGCCTCCTGGTATTTCTGACATGCAGCAGCTTATCTGCTGGATAATAAACACCAATGCTCTTAGGACTATTTTGCAAGAGTACCCGAACTTTGCTCCCAGCTGGTGATGCAGTGTGTGTGTGTGTGTGTGTGTGTGTGTGTGTGTGTGTGTGTGTGTGTGTGTGTGTGTGTGTGTGTGTTTGTGCGTACATACCCTTATGGGCTTCCTACTGGCTGTACGTCAAGCCGACACTAGTGTGTGGGTGTGTGGGTATACCACTACTACCTCTCCTCATTATTCAGATCTCCATTTGGCTGTGAACAGATGTCTCCCCTTATATATATTGTCTATGTGCTTGTGTACGCGTATCCCCTTTTGTATATACAGGTCTAATATATGTAAGTGTATGTGTATGTGTATATGTATGTATGTCTGTGTGCGTGTATATATGTGTGTATGTGTACGTATGTATGTATATAAATAAATGTATGTGTGTGTATATATGTATATATGTATATGTAAGTATGTATATGTGTATGTGTATGTATATGTGTGTGTATATGTATGTGTACGTGTATGTGTATGTATGTGTACCTTTGTATATGTATGTCTATGTATGTATGTGTATATATATGTATTGTATGTATGTATGTATGTATAGGTGTATGTATATGTATATGTATGTGTATGTGCAGTTTCGTAATGTGATGTACATCTGATCTCTGTACATCTGCCTCTTGATCAGGGGGAGGCCGACAGGACCCATCTTCCTCCTTTGTTGTACTTTTTAGCACAACAAAAAAGTCAATCTCTCTCTCTCTCTCTCTCTCTCTCTCTCTCTCTCTCTCTCTCTCTCTCTCTCTCTCTCTCTCTCTCTCTCTCTCTCTCTCTCTCTCACACACACACACACACACACACACACACACACACACACACACACACTGTCTTGACCTCACACGGGCCGAGGCGCTCTCGAGCAGCCTCGGCCAGCTTGTTGGCCTTCCCCACCCCCTAGTGATATTGATCTCAGTTTTTTTCTGTTTTCAACTTTTAGCTTTTAGTTTTAGACTCGCCGTGGTGGGATTGTTGTACTTGAACACATTTAGCGAGTGCATGTCGATACATAAAGAATAATGTGTGTTTCAATGCAAACGTACGAACGCAACTACCTCGTGCGTCATAGGCGAGAATCCGCTTACCGCCGCCCAACGTGATACAGTGCCTTAAGACCTTGAAACTATTTCGGAACCGAGGATCGAGAGGAGGTAAAAGTGTGGTGCGTCCCATCAAGGTAGTGACCTCCAGTGCCAGAGAAAACCGCAGGGTGGAGAAGAGGGAATACAAACACTTTGAAGTGCCGCGTATGTGGTATAGTCTTCCCTCCCTCCTCTTATTTAATGCGACGTCTCTGGCCAACAAGATGGACGAGTTGATTGTGACGGTGAGTTCTACTAGTGCGGACATTGTGGTGGTTACTGAGGCGTGGCAGATTGTTCCTGAGGTGTGCACGATGCAGGACTACCAGCTCTACCATCATCTTAAAATAATAATAATAATAATAATAATAATAAACGGTATATTATTTAGGCAGTTGACAAACTGAAAATGTACATAGGGGATGGGGAAAAACTTAACATTAATCCTAAAGGTAAGTCTAATCTAGGAGGGAAATACTATTGATTGATGGCTCGCACCATGGTGGGAATCGCACTGAGTCTGTACCGGTCCGTGCGCTGCGCCTTCAGGGGCGTTATTTTGTTGTGGTGTCTGGTGGCACGGACCGGGCGAGGCGCGTCGGGCGGCAGCATGTTTCTGAGACGCGGATGATGCAGTAGACCCCTCCCAAACTTCTCCAGAGCCTCTCGGTGCCTGGTGGATATTCTGGACAGACTCAGGGTGGTCAGGGCTTCTTCATAGGTGGTGTATGCAGGGCCAAGGATGACCCTGCACGCCCTTTTTTGCACACTCTCTAGCTGTAGCTGTTGAGTGTGTGTGAGGGAGGAGGACCACGCTGGGGAGGCGTACATGAGTTTGGGGAGGATGAAGGTAAAGTACACCCCCCTTAACTCATCTGTCGGCGTTCCCAGCGACCTGAGTCTGCGCAGCATGTACAGCCTGTAGGTAGCTGATCTCACGATGCTGGCGACATGCTGCTTCCAGGTCAGCTGGTCGTCCACCGTGACTCCGAGAAGTTTGGCACATTGGACCACCTGGAGGGGGTGAGGGCCCACTGTGAGCCGGGGAGAGGGCACTGGTACAGAGGAGGTACAGAAATGCATCACCACAGTTTTGCTGTGGTTGATGGTCATCCTGCTCTCCTCTGTCCACGTCTGCAGTCGCTCCAGAATTGCTTGCAGTGGCGAGTAGTCCGGGTTCTTGGTGGAAACTGGGACGCCCACGGTGCAGTCGTCCACATACTTCCAGCGATGGGGGGTGTCGGTGAGGGCGTCGTTGATGAGGAGGAGGAAGCATAGAGGACCCATCTTGGTCCCCTGGGGGACTCCACATGTCAGCTGTTGGAAATTAGAGACAGAGCCCTGATAGCGAACGGCCTGACGTCTCCCTGTGAGGAAGTCGGCTAGCCACGCTATCAGATTAGGAGGGAGACCCAGACTTACTGCCTTGCTGATGACAACAGTGTGATCAACAAGATCAAAGGCTTTTTTGAAGTCCACAAAAGCAACAGCTAGAGAGGTGTTTCGCTTGTCCAGGTGGCTGTGGATGAATTCAAGGAAGCTGGTCAGGTAATGGGAGGTGGAGGTGGCTTTAACATGTCTGATATCCACGGTGTTACAAATTTTGGTGTATGCCCAGTCATATACAAAATCTTCACAAATAAGGCTAGGGATGGGAGTGATAGAGACTGGCCTGAGGTCATTGAGTGACTGAGGACTGGAAGTTTTGGGGATGGGGGTGAAGTAAGATGTCTTCCAGTCCGCGGGGCAAGAGTGTTGGGAGAGTGAGGCGTTTATTATGGAGTATAGCGGTGTTGCTAGCTCTACAGCAAATTCCTTGTAAATTTTTATAGGAAGGTCAGTGGGTGTGGTGGATCTTGGTTTAAATTTAAGTATTCTCTTAAAAACATCCATCGCCTGGACAGTGTGTGGAGGGGAGGGAGCGGGAAAGATAGGCAGGAAGCGGAGTGGTGTGGAGGGGAGGAAAGGTTTGACAGATAGCAGCAAAGTGATCGTTCATCTCCTGAGCCGCGAGATTAGCAGGAAGGTGTGAGGTGCAAGGAAGAGATGAAGTGTGCTTTTGTAGGCCACACAAAGCTTTGATCTTAGCGTACCACTGTCTGTTGTTGGTCAGCTTGAGGTGGTGTATCTTGTCTGGGTAATAGCTTGCCTTCGCAGCCTTAATCTCCCTGATCACTTTGTTTCCTAGTTTCCTGTATAGGACCGAGCAGGAGTGGAACGCCCAGGTCCGCTGACGCATTAGTCTTTTAATGCGGGGGGCATCAGATGGGTGCGCCGTGACGCTCTTGGCTGGGAAGTAGCGATGGAAGGCTTCTGTGATGGTGGCGACGTAATTTTAGCATTTTAAGTGAACGTCCTCCACATCCAGCACCTCAGCCCACGAGTGTTGTGTCACCCACTGCCCAAACGCCCTCATGGCTGAGTCAGGCATGGGGCGGTGGGTCCTGGTGACAGCTGGTCGGGGGGTCGAGGTGGTAGGTGTGGGTGTCCACAGTATGGAGAGGTGGGTGATCCATCCCATGGGAAGCAGCGGCTTGGGGGGCGAGTACTGCTGGCCCAAGTCTGTCAGTATAAGGTCGAGGATGGCTTGCTGGTGGGTGGGGAAGTCCACGATCTTGGTGAGGTGTAGCTGGTGTAGGATATCGTTGACATCTAATCTGTTAAAGTCCCCACAGATGACCAGCTTGGCAGCAGGATACCTCACCCTCAGGGCATCAGCAGTGTTGATGATGTGAGCGGTGAGTAACTGTGCAGTGGCGGCTCGTGGGGGGTGGTACACGACGCAGACTATGATGGAGGCCGTGTTGTTGGGATGGGAGGGGGACGTGACTCTCACCCACAGGGCCTCCACACCGGCAGGAATATCGACAGGGAGGTGTGAGGGGCTGAGGGCAGAGCGGCAGAAAACGGCCACTCCCCCCCCTGCGTCCTGACCTGAGGTGATGGTAGAGCTGGTAGTCCTGCATCGTGCACACCTCAGGAACAATCTGCCACGCCTCAGTAACCGCCACAATGTCCGCACAAGTAGATCTCACCGTCACAATCAATTCGTCCATCTTGTTGGCCAGAGACGTTGCATTATATAAGAGGAGTGAGGGAAGACTATACCACGTTTTCGGCACCTCAAAGTGTTTGTATTCCCTCTTCTCCACCCTGCGGTCGTCTCTGGCACTGGAGGTCACTACCTTGATGGGACGCACCACACTTTTGCCTCCTCTCGATCCTCGGTTTCGAAATAGTTTCAAGGACTTAAGGCACTGTATCACGTTGGGTGGCGGGTACCCAGATCCTCGTCTACGACGCAGGAGGTAGTTGCGTTCGTACGTTTGCGCTGAAGCACTCATTTTTCTTTATGTATCACACGCATTCGCTACAAGTGTTCACAAAAACAACAATCCCACCAGGTCGAGCCTCAAACTAAACGCTAAAAGTTGAAAACAGAAAAGGAAAAAACAAAACAAACTGAGGTCACTATCACTAGGGGGCGGGGGAGGCCAACAAGCTGGCCGAGGCTACTCGAGAGCGCCTAAGGTCACACGTCCTGCCCGTGTGAGGTCAAGACGGTGTGTGTCAGGACGCATGGGGGAGGGGAGTGGCCATTTTCTGCCGCTCTGCCCTCAGCCCCTCACACCTCCCTGTCGATATTCCTGCCGGTGTGGAGGCCCTGTGGATGAGAATTACGCCCCCTTGCCATCCCAGCAACACGGCCTCCATCATCGTGTGCGTCGTGTAGCACCCCCACGAGCCGCCACAGCACAGTTACTCATCGCTCACATCATTGACACTGCTGATGCCCTGAGGGTGAGGTATCCTGCCGCCAAGCTGGTCATCTGTGGGGACTTTAACAGATTAGATATCAACGATATCCTACACCAGCTACACCTCACCCAGGTCGTGGACTTCCCCACCCACCAGCAAGCCATTCTCGACCTTATACTGACAGACCTGGGCCAGCAGTATTCGTCCCCCAAGCCGCTGCCTCCCATGGGACGGAGCACCCACCTCTCCATACTGTGGACACCCACACCCACCACCTCGACCCCTCGGTCAGCTGTCACCAGGACCCACCGCCCCATGCCTGACTCAGTCATGAGGGAGTTTGGGCAGTGGGTGACACAACACCCGTGGACCGCGGTGCTGGATGTGGAGGACGTCCACTTAAAATGGCAAAATTACGTCGCCACCACCACAGAAACCTTCCACCGCTACTTCCCAGCCAAGAGCGTCACAGCGCACCCGTCTGATGCCCCCTGGATGACGCCCCGCATTAAAACTAAGAAACAGAGTGATCAGGGAGATTAAGGCTGCAAAGGCAAGCTATTACCTAGACAAGATACACCACCTCAAGCTGACCAACAACAGACAGTGGTACGCTAAGATCAAAGCTTTGTGTGGCCTACAAAAGCACACTTTATCTCTTCCTTGCATCTCACACCTTCCTGCTAAACTCGCAGCTCAGGAGATGAACGATCACTTTGCTGCTATCTGTCAAACCTTTCCTCCCCTCCACACCACTCCGCTTCCTGCCTATCTTCTCGCTCCCTCCCCTCCCCAAATTGTCCAGGCGGTGGATGTTTTTAAGAGAATACTCAAATTCAAACCAATATCCACCACACCCACTGACCTTCCTATAAAAATTTACAAGGAATTTGCTGTAGAGCTAGCAACACCGCTATGCTACATAATAAACGCCTCACTCTCCTAACACTCTTGCCCCACGGACTGGAAGACATCTTACGTCACCCCCATCCCCAAAACTTCCAGTCCAGTCACTCAATGACCTCAGGCCAGTCTCTATCACCCCCATCCCTAGCCTTATTTGTGAAGATTTTGTGTATGACTGGGTCTACACCAAAATTTGTAATACCGTGGATATCAGAAAATTTGGGAATATTAAAGCCACCTCCACCTCCCATTACCTGACCAGCTTCCTTGAATTCATCCACAGCCACCTGGACAAGCGAAACACCTCTCTAGCTGTTGCTTTTGTGGACTTCAAAAAAAGCCTTTGATCTTGTTGATCACACTGTTGTCATCAGCAAGGCAATAAGTCTGGGTCTCCCTCCTAACCTGGTAGCATGGCTAGCCGACTTCCTCATAAGGAGGCGTCAGCCCGTTCGCTATCAGGGCTCTGTCTCTAATTTCCAACAGCTGACATATGGGGTCCCCCAGGGGACCAAGATGGGTCCTCTATGCTTCCTCCTCCTCATTAACGACGCCCTCACTGACACCCCCCATCGCTGGAAGTATGTGGACAACTACACCGTGGGCGTCACAGTTTCCACCAAGAAACCGGACTACTCGCCACTGCAAGCAATTCTGGAGCGACTGCAGACGTGTACGGAGGAGAGCAGGATGACCATCAACCACAGCAAAACTGTGGTGATGCATTTCTGTACCTCCTCTGTATCAGTGCCCCCTCTCCAGTTCACAGTGGGCTCTCACCCCCTCCAGGTGGTCCGAAGTGCCAAGCTTCTCGGAGTCACGGTGGACGACCAGCTGACCTGGAAGCAGCATGTCGCCAGCACCGTAAGATCAGCTACCTACAGGCTGTGCACGCTGTGCATAGTCAGGTCGCTGGGAACGCCGACAAATGAGTTAAGGGGGTGTACCTCACCTTCATCCTCCCAAACTCATGTACGCCTCCCCAGCATGGTCCTCCTCCCTCACACACACTCAACAGCTACAGCTAGAGAGTGTGCAGAAAAGGGCGTGCAGGGTCATCCTTGGCCCTGCCTACACCACCTATGAAGAAGCCCTGACCACCCTGAGTCTGTCCAGACCATCCACCAGGCACGAGAGGCTCTGGAGAAGTTTGGAAGGGTACTACTGCATCATCCACATCTCAGAAACATGCTGCCGCCTGACGCGCCTCGCCCGGTCCGTGCCACCAGACACCACAAGATAAATGCCCCTAAAGGCGCCAATCACGGACCGGTACAGATTCAGTGCAATTCCCACCATGGTGCGAGCCAACAATCAATAGTCCCTTCTAGATTAAACTTACCTTTAGGATTAATGTTAAGTATTTCCACACCCCCTCTATACATTTTCAGTTTGTTAACTGCCTAAATAACAAACCGGTTATTATTATTATTATTATTATTATTATTATTATTATTATTATTATTATTATTATTATTATTACACACACACACACACACACACACACACACACATAGCCGATGTCTGTACAGGGTGAGGTGCTCCCAGGAGTGCTGCTGAAGGGTGATAAGGAAACTCAGTGGCACTAGGTTGCTGTATATTGTGAGGAAATGCGAAGGTACAGGTGACGCTAGCCCGCCAAGTCTGGGCTTGACTGAGACTTGACTGAGACTGAAGAGAAAAGGCGTGCGGGAGATGACACACAAGATCCCGCCAAAACATAAGGGAGACGAGAACTGTGTTTATAAGTTAATAAATAACAGCACTATTATAAATGCCATTAAATGTTACTGAAATCCAGAGCTGTGTTGTGAGCTTTGGACCCAGAGGATATACAGATTCTCTACGGTACATTGAAGTTTACTCCCTCCCAGGGCTTTACTGTGTCTGTGTGGTACTGCCTGTCTTCTGGGGTGGGGGATATAAATGTTACTGCTTTGAGGGGGACGGTAATGTTCTGTGAGAATGGACGGTTTTGTCTTGAGAGGGCGGTAGCTCAAAGAACATTATAATCATCATAGTTGTTTGTCCTTTGTCGTAGTTGTGCCTCTTAGGTTGTACGATTATTTCTCAGCAAGGGAAATGTGTTCGGTGTCTATTAGGTGTTTTTTATTCCTTTCTCCGTGTTCGGGTAAAAAACGGAGTGACGATCTCACAGGTTTAATTCACCACAGGAGACCAGAAGGACCCTGTACAGGTGAATGTGGGCCTCGTACTAAACTACGTAGGTGGAAGTTTAGGGAAGCTGACCCAAATTAGTGGCAGCTGTGAGAGGAGTGAAATCTGTGCTGTAACAGAAATTGGCGACCTGGCCAGGATTACTAGAAACTTCGTAGCCACGTGAGGAAAACAGTTGTTTGTCATTTGTTTGGTTGTCCTTTGTGTGCCTGCAGTCAGCTTGCGTCATGGAAGGAGAGACTGGTAGTAGAAGTGGCTCGCAATCTGAGTCTATTGCCTCTCTCGGAAGTGGCAGTGTAGAGTTGACACAGTCTGGTGTCAAAACACTTAAAACACTCAAAAAGCTTATGATGTATCCTGGGCAACAGCAAAAAAAAAAAAATCTCTAAATGATGACGACCAAGACTCAGTAAGGAAAGCGAGATCACCAATAGAGTGGCCTTCACTGAACTAATGACGATCAGATAGAAGGTTGGGAAGTGATAGATGTTTAGGAATCTTCCGATTGAGGATAGATTAAAAAACTTTAGATAGGCAGGAAATTAAAGCAATAGGACAGTAGTTTGAGGGAACATGACGGTCACCCTTTTTAGGAACAGGCTGAATGTAGGCAAACTTCCAGTAAAAAGGAAATGTAGATTTTGACAGACAGAGTTACGAGAGTTTGACTAGGCAAGGTGCAAGCACGGAGGCACAATTTCGGAGAACAATAGGAGTGACCCCATCAGGTCCATAAGCCTTCCGAGGGTTTAGGCCAGCAAGGGCAATGAAAACATCATTGCGAAGAATTTTAATGGGTAGCATGAAGTATTCAGAGGGTGGAGGAGAGGGAAGAACAAGCCCTGAATCGTTCAAGATAGAGTTTTTAGCAAAGGTTTGAGCGAAGGGTTCAGCTTTAGAGATAGATGTGATAGCAGTGGTGCCATCTGGTTGAAATAAAGGAGAGAAAGAAGAAGCAAATTTATTGGAGGTATTTTTGGCAAGATGATTTTGACACTTTCTATTAATGAAGGAGTTTTTGGCTAGTTGGAGAACGGAGTTGGCACGTTTCCAGGCAGAGGTATAAAGTGCATGAGATTCTGGTGATAGAAGGCTTAAATAACTTTTGTGGGCAACCTCTCTATCATGTATAGCACGAGAACAAGCTGTGTTAAACCAAGGTTTGGAAGGTTTAGGTCGAGAAAAAGAGTGAGGAATGTACGCCTCCATGCCAGACACTATCACCTCTGTTATGCGCTCGGCACACAAAGACATGTCTCTGACACGGAAGCAGTAGTCATTCCAAGAAAAATCAGCAAAATACCTCCTCAGGTCCCCCCAACTAGCAGAGGCAAAACGCCAAAGGCTTCTTCTCTTAGGGGGATTCTGAGGAGGTAAACTTTACTGCACAAAATCTCTATATCCTCTGGGCCCAAAGCTCATAACACAGCTCTGGATCCCATGAACATTTAACAACACTAACAACGAGAGACAAAGTACAAGACAAAAACTGGGGATAACCAAGGGTACTCCTCGTCACCACGAATACAACTGGCACAACGCACTCAATCAGACCAGTGTTACTAGTTTATTACCTACTTAATCGGCAGTGGCGTGGCTGCTGCTAACTCATGTAGAATACTGACAAATAAGCGACACCTAGTATATATATATATATATATATATATATATATATATATATATATATATATATATATATATATATATATATATATATATATATATATATATATATATATATATATATATATATATATATATATATATATATATATATATATATATATAATTACTCCCACTGAGATCTAAAGCACTGGATCAGGGGATGCTGTAAACTTATCATTAAAATCAAGTGTGACCTCACTGAACGTTTCCCTTTGTGTCTCCCAACACAAGGGGGCAGGCATAGCCTGCCCTCTTAAGACCCTCTAAAATTATCATGGCGATTCCTACACCAGCCTCGGAGTCCCCATCTGGGAAGGGGACAACAAATGTCCCCATGAACATTTTGTACTCTTCATATAACGACCCTAAGTGTCTTGACATCCCCCCTCAACATTTTTCTCCATTAACTTCTAAGATCTAATTTTCAATCTGTAGAACACCACCTCTCCTCTTCCAAACATCATCTTCTTTTACTCAGTGAAACTCAGGTGTCTGAGGCAACTGACAGTAGCCCCTTTTCTGTTCCCTCCTACTTTCTCTATCCTCATTTTCAATCCAAAGCTGGATGTTGCGTTCATGTGCGCAACGACTTAACCTGCTCTCGTGCCCACGCTCTTGAATCTTCTGAGTTTTCCACCATCTGGTTACGACTACAGAGTAACTCTCAAACTAAATTTGTCTGTGCTGTATACCTCTCACCTAATTCCTCTGACTCTAAGAAATTCTTTGACTACTTAACTTCCAAAGTGGAGCACATTCTGACTCTCTTCCCTTTTTGCAAAGATCTCCATTCTTGGAGACTTCAATGTTCATCACTAGCTTTGGCTTTCCTCTCCCTTCACTGACCATCCTGGTGAACTAGCCTTCAACTTTGCTATCCTCCACGACCTAGAGCAATTGGTGCAACACCCTACTTGTATTCCTGACCGTCTTGGAGATACACCCAACATTCTTGACCTTTTCCTGACCTCTAACCCTTCTGCTTATGCTGTCACCCTCTCTTCTCCGTTGGGCTCCTCCGATCACAATCTCTTATATGTATTTTGTCCTAACGCTCCAATCCCTCCTCAGAATCCCCCAAAGAGTAGGAGCCTTTGGCGTTTTGCCTCTGCTAGTTGGGGGGACCTGAGGAGGTATTTTGCTGATTTTTCTTGGAATGACTACTGCTTCCGTGTCAGAGACCTGTCTTTGTGTGCCGAGCGCATAACAGAGGTGATAGTGTCTGGCATGGAGGCGTACATTCCTCACTCTTTTTCTCGACCTAAACCTTCCAAACCTTGGTTTAACACAGCTTGTTCTCGTGCTATACATGATGGAGAGGTTGCCCACAAAAGTTATTTAAGCCTTCTATCACCAGAATCTCATGCACTTTATACTTCTGCCTGGAAACGTGCCAACTCCGTTCTCCAACTAGCCAAAAACTCCTTCATTAATAGAAAGTGTAAAAAATAATCTTGCCAAAAATACCTCCAATAGATTTGCTTCTTCTTTCTCTCCTTTATTTCAACCAGATGGCACCACTGCTATCACATCTATCTCTAAAGCTGAACCCTTCGCTCAAACCTTTGCTAAAAACTCTATCTTGGACGATTCAGGGCTTGTTCTTCCCTCTCCTCCACCCTCTGACTACTTCATGCTACCCATTAAAATTCTTCGCAATGATGTTTTCCATGCCCTTCCTGGCCTAAACCCTCGGAAGGCTTATGGACCTGATGGGGTCACTCCTATTGTTCTCCGAAATTGTGCCTCCATGCTTGCATCTTGCCTAGTCAAACTCTCGCAACTCTGTCTGTCAAAATCTACATTTCCTTTTTACTGCAAGTTTGCCTACATTCAGCCTGTTCCTAAAAAGGGTGACCGTCATGATCCCTCAAACTACCGTCCTATTGCTTTAATTTCCTGCCCATCTAAAATTTTTGAATCTATCCTCAATCGGAAGATTCTTAAACATCTATCACTTCACAACCTTCTATCTGATCGTCATTGGTTCAGTGAAGGCCACTCTATTGGTGATCTCGCTTTCCTTACTGAGTCTTGGTCGTCATCATTTAGAGATTTTTTTTTTTTTTTTTTGCTGTTGCCCAGGATATATCATAAGCTTTTTGAGTGTTTTAAGTGTTTTGACACCAGACTGTGTCAACTCTACACTGCCACTTCCTAGAGAGGCAATAGACTCAGATCGCGAGCCACTTCTACTACCAGTCTCTCCTTCCATGACGCAAGCTGACTGCAGGCACACAAAGGACAACCAAACAAATGACAAACAACTGTTTTCCCCACGTGGCTACGAAGTTTCTAGTAATCCTGGCCAGGTCGCCAATTTATGTTACAGCACAGATTTCACTCCTCTCACAGCTGCCACTAATTTGGGTCAGCTTCCCTAAACTTCCACCTACGTAGTTTAGTACGAGGCCCACATTCACCTATACAGGGTCCTTCTGGTCTCCTGTGGTGAATTAAACATGTGAGATCGTCACTCCGTTTTTTATCCGAACACGGAGAAAGGAATAAAAAACACCTAACAGACACCAAACACATTTCCCTTGCTGAGAAATAATCGTACAACCTAGGAGGCACAACTACGACAAGGGACAAACAACTATGATGATTATAATGTTCTTTGAGCTACCGCCCTCTCGAGACAAAACCGTCCACTCTCACAGAACATTACCGTCCCCTTCAGGGCAGTAACATTTATATCCCCCACCCCAGAAGACAGGCAGTACCACACAGACACAGTAAAGCCCTGGGAGGGAGTAAACTTCAATGTACCGTAGAGAATCTGTATATCCTCTGGGTCCAAAGCTCACAACACAGCTCTGGATTCCAGTAACATTTAATGGCATTTATAATAGTGCTGTTATTTATTAACTTATAAACACAGTTCTCGTCTCCCTTATGTTTTGGCGGGATCTTGTGTGGCGTCTCCCGCACGCCTTTTCTCTTCAGTCTCAGTCAAGTCGCGGGTAGCCTCGGGCCCAGACTTGGCGGGCTAGCGTCCCCTGTACCTTCGCATTTCCTCATAATATACAGCAACCTAGTGCCACTGAGTTTCCTTACCTACCTTCAGCAGCACTCCTGGGAGCACCTCACCCTGTACAGCCAACAAAACAAACATACAGCAAGTTAAATCTTGTACATATGGTGGTAGCGGCGGATGGAGGATTCTCGTGCCTGTCTCCTGCGCACGTGTCCTACCTGCTCACCAGCTACTCCAGCCTCTGTTGCTGCCTTGGCCGTTCTTCTGGACCACCTGCTAACTGCTACGCTGCCATGTCTACGGTGCCTTCTTCAGCTGCTTCAGGACCTCTGTCTAGCTTTCTACTGCCTGCCTGCCCATCGGCCTCTGTTCCCGTACGACTGTACGAGCTGTAACTGCTGTTCCTGTCGTTTCAAGACTGGACTCTTCCATCACTGACGCATTTCGACTGCTTCAATGTTGTTGGTTCCGACGCTTCAAGACTTAGGACATCTCAGCCGTCAGTCTTCTCTTCAATATTGTACCTTCGACTGCTTTAGTGCTGCTGTTACCGTCGCTTCAAGACTTGGACTTCTCAGCCGTCAGTCTTCCCTTCAATACTGTATCATTGACTGCTTTAGTGTTGTTGTTCCCTTTGTTTCAAAACTTAGGACTTCTCAGCCGTCAGTCTTCGCTTCAGTACTGCATCATCGACTGCTTTAATGCTGCTTTAATGCTGTCGCCTCAAGACTTAGAACTTCTCAGCCGTTAGTCTTCGCATCGTCGCCATGTGGGTTATTAGTATATTGCCACTGCAGTGTTATTTTTGCAATTTATTTAGCATAGCGAAACCATTCCTTGTATGAGGCACCCAGTGATGTCATTGCTTGCTATTTTCTTGTGGCTTACATAGATAAATAAGCACATGTTACACATTTACACACATGCATTTATTCTTATTATTTGTTATAATGTTATTTGTCGCAGGTATGATGGCATGCCTTAACGTATGGCCGAGTAATATAATAGCGCTGTTGTTATTTATTCATATAATTATAAAACACGCCCCTTATGTTTTGGTGGGATCTTGTGTGGCGTCTTCCGCACGCCTTATCTTCTCAGTCTCAGTCAAATCTCGAGTACCCTTGGGCCCTTACTCAGCAGGCTAGCGCTCTCTGTTCCTTCGCAGTTCTTTATAATATACAACAGCCTAGTACCATTGAGTTTCCTTGGCACCCTTCAACAGGACTCCTGGGAACACCTCATCCTCTGCAGCCAACAAAACAAGCATACAGCAAGTTAAATCTTAAACACACCAGCGACAAAAGACAAAAGACAGGGGATGAACAAGAGGACTCCTTGTCAACACCAGTACAATTGACACAACACAGTGAAACCCCTGCTACTGGTATTGTACCTATTTAATCGTTAGGGGTGTGGCTGCTGCTAACAAATATGCAATGCTAACTAACAAACGTCTTCTATTATATATAATTGTAACCCAACTCCGTGCCACAACTTTGTCCCCACGTCAATACTCTGCTCAGTCCGCCACTCTAAACCTGAGTGAACAAAGGAATGCCCCCAAGTGGTTCAAAGGAGGAAGATGCCTACCAACAAGCTCTCGTGTGTGTGTGTGTGTGTGTGTGTGTGTGTGTGTGTGTGTGTGTGTGTGTGGGTGGGTGGTCGTGGTCGGGGGGGGGGGGAGTAGGGACGAGGGGTATGATACACCGCCCGCACACTAGCTTTCACTTATATTAGCGTCGTCCTGCAGAAACTTATCTTTTACAAAAAATTATTGAGAGTAAATTACAAGGGCTAGATAGAATCTAACTAGTTTATAGGCAAGACGAATTTTTCAACCGTATAATGTGCGTGATTCAGCATGAGGGAAAACAAGAAAAGAAATTTAATTAGGGAAGGATAGTTCAGCATGAGGGAACACAAGAAAAGAAATTTAATTAGAGAAGGAGAGCTCGGAGTTTCTTAAGTCAATGGGTGGGAGGTAGGAAAGTACTTATTGCTCCTCAGGTATCTGAAGCCTTCGTCTTGCTCTCCCTCTCTCTCTTCTTCTCGCCCTCTCTCCTCATCGTTTTTCTACTCATCATTTTCCCATTTTTCTTCTTTGTATCTTGCTGTACACAACAATATATATATATATATATATATATATATATATATATATATATATATATATATATATATATATATATATATATATATATATATATATATATATATATATATATATATATATATATATATATATATATATATATATATATATATATATATATATATATATATATATATATATATATATATATATATATATATATATATATATATATTATATTGTTACAGCCAGATTCAGCTCCCTCTCACAGCTGTCACTGACTAGGGCCAGCTTATCCTTAAGCTACCTCTTACGTAGCTTAGTGCATGGCACAAATACAACGAATCTTGGCACCTACTGATCGCCAGCAACTATACAGCCTCAATGAGGTCGCCACTCCGTTTACAAAGATGAGAATATAACAAACACCAAACTTAATTCTCCACGCTGAAAAAAACTCCTGAGCGACGTTCTAGGGCGCAGACAGTATAGATAACGTACACCTAGTGCGAAAGTAATACACCTTGCAGGACAAATCACCCACAGTAACGAAACCACCCACTGTCCAGCAGAAATATTACTGTTTATGGCCAGAATGAAGCCTACCTACAATCTTCCAGAAGAAAGATCCCCACCTCCTATAAAACTGGTGGGAATCCGGGAAGAAAGTAGATAGCTTTAACCTAGCTCAAAAGATTATACAATCCTCTACTCTGCCCCACTCACCAGTTGCGTTTAATGAACCCACAATACACAACGACCCGCAAAAATATTCTACATTTAGGCAGGAAAGGTGAGAGAAGCAGTATCTACTCCCATCAATATTCTGGACAACGACACAAATACCCTAGACAGCTGAGCACTGAGTCATACTCTGTTCACAGGAGTTGCCGGAACTTGAGCCACAAACGTGCTCTCGCTCAATATCTGGCTTCTCCCAGATCGTCGTCTTCCATAGAGCCTATATATTGCACAATGATAATAATAAGGTGCTATAATCCCACCTATAGATATACAGTAGTATGCCCTCCCTAGACACGATTTCACACGCCTCCTTAAGCACCATTTCTAATCACTGTCATGTTATTGGCCGAGTTTACCCTGAAAAGGAACGCGTTTTCTTAGTGTCCCGCGTGTTCCGTTTTCCTTCTAAACATATTGTTAGTTATAAGTTAGTATAAGGCTTATTTGCTCATTTTATATCATGTAGTATTATTCCCTTCATAATTTAAATTCTTTATATGTATGTATATGTAAGGGAAAATGTGTATTTGAGAGGAAATGTATTAAAGCGACAGGCGTTGAGAACGTTGAGAATTCTTGAGAACGATAGAGGCCCTGAGGGGAGCGAAAGGATGGCGTTCTCACGGGATAAATTTAGGTGGCCTTGTGGTGATTGAGTGGGTGCGTGGAGGTATTAGTGATGTGGTGGTATAACCCTGATATCCAGGATCAGGTTGGTGAGTCTTTTGTGGCATCAAGAGCTCTTGCCCGCTGAAATTTGGTTGGTGAGTTGTGTCGGTGATGACGTAACGCTGAGGGGTAGCGTTGGAGCTGAAAGGCAGCCATTTTGTGGCTGGGGTTGTGGTGGTGTTGTGGTGTTATTGGTGTCTCTTGCGGTATTGTTATGGTGTTATAGGTGATCTATGGTGATGGTGGTGATGTCTTGTGAGGTTTGAGGAGGTAAAATATATGACGGCGTCTAGGGAAATTCCTGAAGCTGTGGAAAATATTTCAGCGGCCTATGAAGGAGTGAAAGGGTTTTAGTGTTTTGTGAAGTGACGGGAATGTTATATATTGATGTGTATAACCTTTGAGTAATAAGGGAGGCGATATAAGACCCTGAGTAAAAGTGAGTAATCTATTGTGATTGAGTGTAGGATTTATCCTGTGTTGATCTAGGGAAAAAAAATGTTCCCTAATTTCCTTTAATGTGTACTACATCAATTTATTCGTAAGGTAACATTATTATTAATATATCCTGTTATTATATAGAATAATTGTGTTTTCTACCCCAACACTGATCTGGTATTGAAGTGATTTCTGGCGTGCTGTACCAAGGTAAGGGTTTTGTGAGAGAGTTTAATAGCTGGCGATTTCGGATAGCTCGGCTAGGTATTCGAGTCCTTCAAAAATCCAGACCTCTAAAACTTTCTTGGATCAGTGTAACGTCCACTTAGAAAGATAACCGGGATCGTGACATCTCTATGATATCTAGCAGGCCACGGACGCTCCCCAGCCACTGACTTATGTGATTGTGGGGCTATTTTATTTTTTTATTTATTTATTTTTATTTATTTTTTTTTATGTAGGAAGGACACTGGCCAAGGGCAACAAAAATCCAATAAAATAAAATTCCCACTGAAATGCCAGTCCCATAAAAGGGTCCAAAGCGGTAGTCAAATATTGAAGGATAAGTGTCTTGAAACCTCCCTCTTGAAGGAATTCAAGTCATAGGAAGGTGGAAATACAGAAGCAGGCAGAGAGTTCCAGAGTTTACCAGAGAAAGAAATGAATGATTGAGAATACTGGTTACTCTTGCATTAGAAAGGTGGACAGAATAGGGGTGAAAGAAAAAAGAAAGTCTTGTGCCGAGAGGCCGCGGGAGGAGGGAAGGCATGGTTAGGAGGAGGGAAGGCAAGGTTAGCAAGATCAGAAGAGCAGTTAGCATGAAAATAGCGGTAGAAGACAGGTAGAGATGCAACATTGCGGCAATGGGTGAGAGGCTGAAGACAGTCAGTTAGAGAAGAGCTTTTCGTCTCATCAATTCGATGAGACGAAAAGCTTTTGATTCTATCTGTCTAGAAGAGCAGTATGAGTGGAACCCCCCCAGACATGTGAAGCATACTCCATATATGGACGGATAAGGCCCTTGTACAGAGTTAGCAGCTGGGGGGTGAGAAAAACTGGCGGAGACGTCTCAGAACACCCAACTTCATAGAAGCTGTTTTAGCTAGAGATGAGATGTGAAGTTTCCAGTTCAGATTATAAGTAAAGGGCAGACCGAGGATGTTCAGTGTAGGAGAGGGGGACAGTTGAGTGTCATTGAAGAAGAGGGGATAGTTGTCTGGAAGATTGTGTCAAGTTGATAGATGGAAGAATTGAGTATTTGAGGCATTGAACAATACCAAGTTTGCTCTGCCCCAATCAAAAATTTTAGTAAGATCAGTCAAGCTTTCTGTGGCTTCTCTGCGTGAAATGTTTACTTCCTGAAGGGTTGGACGTCTATGAAAAGACGTGGTAAAGTGCAGGGTGGTATCATCAGTGTAGGAGTGGATAGGACAAGAAGTTTAGTTTAGAAGATTATTAATGAATAATAAGAAGAAAGTGGGTGACGGGACAGAACCCTGAGGAACACCACTGTTAATAGATTTAGAAGCACAGTGACCGTCTACCACAGCAGCAATAGAACGGTCAGAAAGGAAACTTGAGATGAAGTTACAGAGAGAAGGATAAAAGCCGTAGGAGGGTAGTTTGGAAATCAAAGCTTTGTGCCAGACTCTATCAAAAGCTTTTGATATGTCCAAGGCAACAGCAAAATTTTCACCAAAATCTCTAAAAGAGGATGACCAAGACCCAATAAGGAAAGCCAGAAAGCCTTGAAGGAACCCATACTGGCGATCAGATAGAAGGTTGTGAAGTGATAGATGTTTAAAAATCTTACTGTTGTGGATAGATTAAAAAACTTTAGAGGGGCAGGAAATTAAAGCAATAGGACGGTAGTCTGAGGGATCATGACGGTCACCCTTCTAAGGAACAGGCTGAATGTAGGCAAACTAACAGCAAAAAGGAAAGGTAGATGTTGTCAGACAGAACTTAATGAGTTTAACTAGGTAAAGTGCAAGCACGGAGGCACAGTTTCGGAGAACAATAGGAGGGACCCCATCAGGTCCATAGGCCTTCCGAGGGTTTAGGCCATCAAGGGCATGGAAAACATCAATAAGAAGAATTTTAATAGGTGGCATGAAGTAGTCAGAGGGTGGAGTAGACGGAGGAACAAGCCCAGAATCGTCCAGGGTAGAGTTTTTAGCAAAGGTTTGAGCGAAGAGTTCAGCTTTAGAAATAGATGTGATAGCAGTGGTGCCATCTGGTTGAAATAGAGGAGGGAAAGAAGAAAAAGCAAAGTTATTGGAGATATTTTTGGCTAGATGCCAGAAGTCACGAACAGAGTTGTATCTTGAAAGGTTTTGACACTTTCTGTTAATGAACGAATTTTTGGGTAGTTGGAGAACAGACTTGGCATGGTTCCGGGCAGATATATAAAGTGCATGAGATTCTGGTGATGGAAGGATTAAGTACCTTTTGTGGGCCACCTCTCTATCATGTATAGCATGAGAACAAGCTGTGTTAAACCATGGTTTAGAAGGTTTAGGTCGAGAAAAAGAGTGAGGAATGTACGCCTCCATGCCAGACACTATCACCTCTGTTATGCGCTCAGCACACAAAGACGGGTCTCTGACACGGAAGCAGTAGTCATTCCAAGGAAAATCAGCAAAATACCTCCTCAGGTCCCCCTAACTAGCAGAGGCAAAACGCCAGAGGCACCTTCGCTTAGGGGGATCCTGAGGAGGGATTGGAGCGATAGGACAAGATACAGATATGAGATATTGATCGGAGGAGCCCAACGGAGAAGAAAGGGTGACAGCATAAGCAGAAGGATTAGAGGTCAGAAAAAGGGATGGTCAGTGAAGGGAGAGGAAAGCCAAAGCTGGTGGTGAACATTGAAGTCTCAAAGAATGGAGATCTCTGCAAAAGGGTAGAGGGTCAAAATGTGCTTCTCTTTGGAAGTTAAGTAGTCAAAGAATGTCTTATAGTCAGATGAGTTAGGTGACAGGTATACAGCACAGATAAATTTAGTTTGAGAGTGACTCTGTAGTCGTAGCCAGATGGTGGAAAACTCGGAAGATTCAAGAGCGTGGGCACGAGAGCAGGTTAAGTCTTTTTTTTATTTTTTATGTAAGGACACTGGCCAAGGGCAACAAAAATCTAATAAAAAAAATGCCTACTGAAATGCCAGACCCATAAAAGGGTCAAAGCAGTGGTCAAAAATTGATGGATAAGTGTTTTAAAACCTCCCTCTTGAAGGAATTCAAGTCATAGAAAGGTGGAAATACAGAAGCAGGCAGGGAGTTCCAGAGTTTACCAGAGAAAGGGATAAATGATTGAGAATACTGGTTAACTCTTGCGTTAGAGAGGTGGACAGAATAGGGGTGAGAGAAAGAAGAAAGTCTTGTGCAGCGAGGCCGCGGAAGGAGGGGAGGCATGCAGTTAGCAAGATCAGAAGAGCAGTTAGCATGAAAATAGCGGTAGAAGACAGCTAGATATGCAACATTGCAGCGGTGAGAGAGAGGCTGAAGACAGTCAGTTAGAGGAGAGGAGTTGATGAGACGAAAAGCTTTTGATTCCACCCTGTCTAGAAGAGCAGTATGAGTGGAACCCCCCCCAGACATGTGAAGCATACTCCATACATGGACGGATAAGGCCCTTGTACAGACTTAGCAGTTTGGGGGGTGGTGAGAAAAACTGGTGAAGATGTCTCAGAACACCTAACTTCATAGAAATACATAAACGCAACATCCAGCTTTGGATCGAAAATGAGGATAGAGAAAGTAGGAGGGAACAGAAAAGGGGCTACTGTCAGTTGCCTCAGACACCTGAGTTTCAGTGAAGAAAAGAAGATGAGGTTTAGAAGAGGAGAGGTGGTGTTCTACAGATTGAAAATTAGATTTTATACCGCGAATGTTGCAGAAGTTAATGAAGAAAAAGTTGAGGGGGCTGTCAAGACACTTAGGGTCATCGACAAAAAAGCAGTCCGACCTGGGGACGTTTATTGTCCCCTCCCCAGATGGGGACTCCGAGTCGCCATAATTTTTGAGTGAAGGGTGTGTGTGTTATTAGGTGCTTGTGTGGAGGAAGAGAGTTGTCTTTAGAGGGCAGGCTGTGACTGCCCCCTTGTGTTGTGAGACACAAAAGGAAACGTTCAGTGAGGTCACAACTGGGTTTAATGGTAAGTTCACAGCACCTCCTGAACAGTGCTTTAGACCTCATTTGGAGTAATTATCGTTTCGGCAGTTGTCTACTGCCTCCTCCTTGAGAGGAATGGATCAAACCAATTACCGTTTGCAAAAAAGCAACTCATCTGTTATATGGTCTATCAATTTAAAATTTCTACAAGGAATGGCAGTGGGGGAAATCGAGTGGGGAAGATCAACTGTTACTGTAAACTGTTACTGTTACTGTTACTGTAAAATTTTGGCGCGTCTTTTGACTCTACACGTTAGCAACGCGTCTTATAGTTATCTCGTCTCCTTTTCTTTCTCTTGCCATCTTCCTCCTTCCATGTTCAGTTATATCTTTCTTCTCCTCCCGATTTCTGTTCCCTATTCCGATGCGTGTAACACGGACCCCTCTCAACGAAAAATTCCTAAACTTCCGAAATTTTGGCAAATACAACATATAGTTTCACGGCTCTTTGTGTAATCTAACATGTCAGAGCAAATTACATCACATTAAGGGACGCACACAAATTTAAAAATACAGAGAACACTATAAAAATAATATAAAACAAAGTGATCATCACAATTATTACAGGCCGATCTACAACTCACCCTTTTTTCAGAATACACTCGGAGCCGTTTTCTTCTCCTCCTTCTCCTCTCACGAAATCTGTCTCTGCCTCTCACACAGAACCTATGATTTCCTCAGCGGAAATGGCGTGAGGGCTTACTCTTACAGTGAGTAGTATTCATGGTACTTTTCATCCAGCAGCCACGACTACTCAATCTTTTGTGACTCCTGTCTTTTCTGTTTCCACTCCGTTGTCTTCTCTTTCCTCTGCCTTCACTACTACGCCCAACTGCTCTCATCTCTCCTTCTCTCTCTGCTACAGAATCTATTCCTTCTGTACTTTCTCCTTCAAACTGCACAAACACAAGAGTTACTCATCGAACCCACAAGGTGCCGCAGCCTTCTGGTGTGTCATCACGGCACCGCCAGCCAATACTCCTGGCCAAATGAATCTCCTTCTGGGTCACAAATCAAGGCCAACTCTCAGGTCCCTCTACTACTTGTCACAGGAGGATATACTGCTGCCTCCCCTAGGCCGTCATTGTCCTTATCTCTACTAGACCATGCCTGCTCATGGCTCCTTGGAGCTTCCATGTGACAACCATAAAATAAATCAATTAAAAGTGGCATTTCCACAGCAAAAATAAGAGTTACATGCCTGCTTTTAATAAAAGAAAACTGTAATTATGGAAGGTGACATAGGTCAGGGTTCCTAACCAACGGACGTGTTTATTGAGCAGTGACCTGACGTTATTGCTGGCTAATGTAGACATGGCGCCTTGTGTTGCTGTATCGGCTGGTTGTATTAAGTGCAGGCTGAGTTTTGTGAGAGAATCTCAGACCTGCGGGCTGAGTTCTGTGAGAGGATCTCAGCACCTATGGGAGGGTCGTGCCCCACCGCCACCTTACCTAGTAAGACGACAGAGAAGCAGTGGTCGGTTGTGTGCAGGGCAGCCAAGAGGCTGAAGGACCTCAGGGTGCCTTGCGTGAAGACGAAGAATCCCTTCAGTGTGCTGGAGGGAGTGAAGGAGGAGGAGGTAGACGTGGCGGGAGGAGACAACAAGAAGGAGGGGGGAGACGCAGTTACCCTGCCCCAAGGTAGAGTGCTTGTGCTTGGTGATAGTCAGGTTAGGCACTTGGTGTGTTTTGTAGCAGAGATAGGAAGCGTATGTCGACGGTGTGTTTGCCACGTGCTGGGATAGGAAAGGTAGCTGATAGGCTAGACACATGCTTGGAAAATGATGGGACCAAGCCCATTGTTTTTCTCAGCGCGGGAGGGAATGACCTTGATAAGGTCAGAAGTGAGGAGTTGTTCGGGAAGTTTCGACAGGCTTTGGATAGGATTAAGAACAAGGGAGGGATCCCTGTGGTATGTGGTGTCTTGCTGAGGAGGGGAGTTGGTGCTGAGTGACTATTCAGTGAATTGCAGGCTCGCGAATCAGTGTAAGAGTAATGGATGGACATTCATCAACAAATGGGAACTCCAGGGATGGAGTGCATTTATCACGCCAGGGTGTTTGGGTTTTAACCGGTTCAGCGCTTTTTTTCGTTAGTCAGGAAGGAAGAAGGGGTTGTGAGGTCGAAATGAAGGACAAATTAATTAAATCTAGAAAGGTAACTAGCTCAGAAAGGGTGAGAAATAGCTTAAGTGTTTACTACACAGATTGTAGAAGTATTTTGAATAAAATAGACTTGCTTAGAAGAATAGCGTGTGTAGAGAACCTTGATATCATTCCTTTAAAATAAAATTTGTTAGATATGTCAGGAAAAGTACTTAATCCAGAGGTTAAGACAGATGGTTATTCACTGTTCTATAAAGAAAGGGAAAACAGGACAACAGGAGGCGTCGCGTTATACGTTAGGAATACATTACAGTGTTGTATTAACAGTAGAATTCAAACAGATAGCAAAGCAGAGTCGATACGGGTAGATATTAAGGAAGGATCACAGTCAGTAGTACTGGGATTAGTGTACAGGCCACGGAACAGTACAAAGGAAATTAACACCTCACTATGGCAGGAAATAAATAGAGCAGGAAGGTACAGTCAGTTATGTGTGGTAAGAGATTTTAATTTTAGGAATGTCGACTAGAGTCTGATGGTGGGTAACAGGGAAGCTAATCCAGGATAATTTTTTTAAAACAGGTAGTCGTGGAACCCACAAGAGGGAACGATATTTTATATTTAATTCTTACTAACATGGAAGAAGCAGTCACGCAGATAGAGGTTGGAGGACAGCTAGGTAACAGTGACCATTAGGAAATCAGGTACAAATTAAAATGGGAAGAAACTTTTAGAAGCAAAAATAGTAGTAAAATACCTGACTTTAGGAGAGCAGATCTGGAAGAATTAAAAAAAAAAGGTACCTCCAAGGAGTTGACTGGCAACAGACCCAGGGTGAGGTTAGGCCTGGGACGGAGTTGAGAAAGATATGGCAGGATGAGAGAGGTGAAGTGAGGTGTGAGGGTGTAGGGCAAGAGGAGGGAAGAAGTGTCCAGAAGGGGCGGAGGAGGGAGAGAGGGGGGGAGATGTGTGTGAGTATGTTGGAGGGTTAAGCCATGCTGAGATGGGAAAGGTGAGATGAGATCGAGGCGACTAGATGAGGGAGTGGAGAGGATGGAAGGGACCGAGATGAGGGGATTAGGTGAAGTAAATGTAGATGAGTTGTATAAATATTTCGTAGATAAACTACATACAGGACGGTTAGCAAACGTCCCGTATAGAGCAGTAGGATCACAGAAAAATGACCCTACATGACTGTTTGGTTAAAACACTATATAGGGCGGAAAAGAAGTATATATAACAAATTAAAGGCAGGGGAAGAGGTTTTTACATCACAATATAATTAATTAGAACAATCAGGAGGTTAAGGAGGAAAGATAAAAGCAATTATGAATTAAAGGTAGCCAGCCAGGCAAAGACGGACCCCAAGGGATTTTATCAGGTATATAGGACGAAGAATAGGGAAGCTATATGTCCATTAAAGGCAGCAGATGGGGAGCTGGTTAGTCCTGGGGAGGAGATTAGTAAAATTCTGAATGAGTATTTTTTAACTATCTTCACTCAGGAAAACATACAGGATATGCCAAATAGTGAACAGATATTTAGAGCAGATGAGAATGAGAAGCTGCCAGATATTACTATAAGTAAGGAGATAGTGGAACAGGAGATAGATCGGCTAAAAATGTTAAAGACACCAGGAACAGATGAAATATATCCCAGAGTACTTAAAGAACGCAAAGAGGTTATTAGTGAGCCGTTAGTTTCTGTCTTTAGGAAATCACTTGAGTCAGGTGAGGTACCAGTAATGTGGAGACGGGCAAACGGAGTACCAATCTTTAAGAAAGGAGATCAAACTTTAGCGTCTAATTATATAGACCTGTCAGCTTAACTTCTGTTGTAGGTAAAATAATGGAGTCAATAATAGCGAAGAACATTAGGGAGCATTTAGACAAACATAACTTGATAAATCAGTCACAGCATGGCTTCACGAAAGGGAAGTCTTGCCTGACGAACTTTTTACGGTAAAATGTACGATACAGTAAATAGTGGTGATAGTTATGATATCTTATATCTTGACTTTAAAGCGTTTGACAAGGTATGCCATCAGGGGATCCTGAGAAAAGTTAGGGGATACGGGATAGATGGGAAGGTGTTTGGCTGGATAAGGTCATGGCTAAGCGACAGGCGACAGAGAGTTGTAATAAACAGCTCTAAATCTGAGTGGGGTCATGTAATTAAGTCGGATGCCACAGGGATCAGTATTAGGTCCATTGTTGTTTTTAATATATGTCAATGACTTAGATAGTGGAATCAGCAGAGATGTTGGTAAATTTTCAGATGACACAAAAATAAGTAGATTAATTAGGTCAGAATCGGATGCTATCGCCTTGCAGGCAGATTTAGATAGGATGAATGAATGGACGGAGAGATGGCAAATGCAGTTTGATATCAACAAATGCAAAGTATTTAGCGTAGGTAGAGGAAACCCACACAGTAGGTACACAATAGACAACGAAACTCTGGTAGGTCCAGGGTACGAAAAAGGTTTAGGAGTTATTGTTAGCTCTAAACTCCGTCTAGAAAAACAATGCAGAGAGGCCAGAAACAGGGCAAATAGGATACTAGGATTAATTTTTAGGAGTGTTAAGAGTAGAAGGCCCGATGTAATATTAAAATTATATTTGGCGCTGGTCAGCCCTCACCTAGACTACGCTGTGCAGTTTTAGTCCCCACATTACAGGAAGGATATTGATCTATTAGAATCAGTACAAAGAAGAATGACTGATAGGATACAGAGAACGAGGATCCTTACGAGGCGAGACTGAAGCTGTTAAATTTACATTTTTTAGAGGGACGTAGGTTAAGAGGGGACCTGATAGAATTATTTAAGTGGTATAAGGGTTATAACAAGGGGGACGTAAGCAAAATTCTTAGGATCAGCAGAACCAGGCCAGAACAAGAAATAACTGGTTCAACCTTGAAAATTTTAGATTTAAGAAAGAGATAAGAAGAAATTGGTTCTCAAATAAACTGTTAGATCAATGGAACGGACTCAATAATCATCTTGCAAGTGCTAAGACATTGGGGAGCTTTAAGAGATGATTATACGTGTTTATGGATGGGGATAATAGGTGGAAATAGGAAGGTATATTTCATACAGGGACTGCCATGTGTAAGCCTGGTGGCTTCTTGCAGCTTCCCTTACTTCTTATGTTCTTCTTATGTTCTTATGACCAAGCGTGTTTTTCACTGCTAGGCACAACTAAAGTATTACTTCTTACTCCTCCTGCCGACCACTCAATGCCACAGAAGTCGCCGCTACGAGCAGATGGCTCCTCCTTTCCAGGACGCAGCGCACTCATATCCGCACACAGAGCAAGGCTCTCTCACCTGGCCATCTAAACACAACAGTCCCCGGCTCCAACCCAAGCTTGGTCAACATAGATCTAGGCCACCACCACTGGCCCCAGCAACTGCTCTCATGTGCAACCACTTCGCATCATACCCGACTCCTTGTCGCCTCAAAGAGGACATCATCCATTATCATGTATTTTGCTACTCAGGCCCATTACCTGACACTTAACAGCAACTTGGCCACACGAAACCCCCAACAATGATTTTCGTGTTTTCTGAGCTGCAAGCAACACATCACCGCTAGTCTCACTTACCACTGCCTCATGATGTTACGCCGTAACGCACGCATCAACTACAACACTATCACCACTCCAGCTTGAAGAAGGAATCGGGCTTGTAATATCTCTCACAATTTCCAGGTAAGATTTCAAGACACTTCTCCATTATTTGATTTCTCTATTTGGAATTTTCCATGGGACTTGGCATTAAGTGGATTTTTTTATGCTTTTTCTTTTTTTTTTGCCTGTGGCCAATAGCCTTACTGCATAAAAAAGGGAGGAACAATACCAGCCACAGCACAATGGGGAGGGGCCCCAGACAAGAAATCAGGCTTGTCCACCTGACTAATGCGGCAACACTCAATAAACGTGGCCATAGCCGGCCACCAAAACCGCTGCAACTGCTCTTGACTCAATCCGACTCCAAATCGGCCAGACATCGTACCGCTACGTGCTACCAACACACGTGTCTCCTTAACTGCAGATGGCACAACAAAACGGAGTTCCAAACCTCAGTCCTCCTCTCTTGGGAGGCCCTGCTTTATTGTAATCGACCCCAGGAGTCAGAGAGGGTATGGGCGCCAAACCCTGACGCCGGGGCACCTGTCTCGCCTTAGAGCAAGTAATATAATTACTACAGTCTGAATTCTCTGCCACTGACTCCATCAAGACTGTCAGCAGACGGAGGACATACACAGACTCTCCCACCAACCAGGCCATTTCCTAGAAGGAAATATACATCCAACACTGGCAGATCTTCCGCTAGTGCCACCGGCGCCTCTGCAGTCACTAGTGGGCACACAAGCCTCATCTACACCTCATATATGGCGTGAGTTTCCAGGCACAATATAGACTTGTTTGCGGCAACTCGTCTACCTGTAACATTCATACACAGCGACTGTTGTGCTGCTGTATCTCCCAAAATTGTAACAGGGTACTCAACCTCAACAATCTTAACTGTGCCTCTGCATAGAAATGGACAACACTAGT